>NC_056443.1:35685302-35980487 GCF_018296145.1 Oncorhynchus tshawytscha | reverse complement strand
GTCGCTGACTCAGAAGAGTATAACTTTTTCAGTTGTACCCAAGTTTTTGACTTATGCCTAGTGTTTCCCCAAAAGCAAGTCATTCCCTGAGCGGGAATCAAACCCAGGCCGCGGTGGTAAAAGAACCGAATCCTAACCACTGGACCAAACGGAGAGAGAAAAGACATTTCGCAGTGAGGGGGCTAAACAGCGATTTTATTCCTCGGCTCACTTTTTTGTCTATTCCCAAATGCAACTACTTGCAATCTAAGGGGATGTAGCTCAGAGGAATAGAGCATTAGTTGAACGTACGAAGACCTGGGAGCAATCCTCAGCAGCTCCAAGAAACCACCATACTCAGCAGATTAATTTCTTAAAGGGAGCATATGCTTCTGCCGAATCTCTGACCATCTAGGGGATGGCGTTTGACTGTATTTGTCAACCTTTGATAGCTCAGTTGGTGGAGCGGAGGACTGTAGGTGAAATTGCTGTAATCCTTAGGTCGCTGGTTCAAATCCGGCTCAAAGGATTGTTCTTTTTCTTGTGGCTTACGCCAACTTTTTGACAGCAGTGCACCTTGACATGTGCTTGACAAAAAATATATTTCCCTGAGAGAAGAAATCTTCACTTGTTGACCTTTGAAAGGAATGTTTGTAGAGCAGCAGAGAGTTCTCGAGATTGCAACAGTCCTTAGGTCGCTGACTCAGAAGAGTATAACTTTTTCTGCAGTTGTACCAAGTTTTTGACTTATGCCTAGTGTTTCCCCAAAAGCAAGTCATTCCCTGAGCGGGAATCAAACCCAGGCCGCGGTGGTAAAAGAACCGAATCTAACCACTGGACCAAAAGGGAGAGAGAAAAAGACATTTCGCAGTGAGGGGGCTAAACAGCGATTTTTTCCTCGGCTCACTTTTTGTCTATTCCCAAATGCAACTACTTGCAATCTAAGGGGATGTAGCTCAGAGGAATAGAGCATTAGTTGAACGTATGAAGACCTGGGGGCAATCCTCAGCAGCTCCAAGAAACCACCAAACTCAGCAGATTAATTTCTTAAAGGGAACATATGCTTCTGCCAAATCTCTGACCATCTAGGGGATGGCGTTTGACTATATTTCTCACCCTTTGATAGCTCAGTTGGTAGAGCGGAGGACTGTAGGTGAAATTGCTGTAATCCTTAGGTCGCTGGTTCAAATCTGGCTCAAAGGAATGTACTTTTTCTTGTGGCTTACGCCAACTTTTTGACAGCAGTGCACCTTGACATGTGCTTGACAAACAAATATCTTTCCCTGAGAGAAGAAATCTTCACTTGTTGACCTTTGAAAGGAATGTTGGTAGAGCAGCAGAGAGTTCTCGAGATTGCAACAGTCCTTAGGTCGCTGACTCAGAAGAGTATAACTTTTTCTGCAGTTGTACCAAGTTTTTGACTTATGCCTAGTGTTTCCCCAAAAGCAAGTCATTCCCTGAGCGGGAATCAAACCCAGGCCGCGGTGGTAAAAGAACCGAATCCTAACCACTGACCAAAAGGGAGAGAGAAAAGACATTTCGCAGTGAGGGGCTAAACAGCGATTTTTTTCCTCGGCTCACTTTTTGTCTATTCCCAAATGCAACTACTTGCAATCTAAGGGGATGTAGCTCAGAGGAATAGAGCATTAGTTGAACGTACGAAGACCTGGGGGCAATCCTCAGCAGCTCCAAGAAACCACCAAACTCAGCAGATTAATTTCTTAAAGGGAACATATGCTTCTGCCGAATCTCTGACCATCTAGGGATGGCGTTTGACTATATTTGTCACCCTTTGATAGCTCAGTTGGTAGAGCGGAGGACTGTAGGTGAAATTGCTGTAATCCTTAGGTCGCTGGTTCAAATCCGGCTCAAAGGATTGTACTTTTTCTTGTGGCTTACGCCAACTTTTTGACAGCAGTGCACCTTGACATGTGCTTGACAAACAAATATATTTCCCTGAGAGAAGAAATCTTCACTTGTTGACCTTTGAAAGGAATGTTTGTAGAGCAGCAGAGAGTTCTCGAGATTGCAACAGTCCTTAGGTCGCTGACTCAGAAGAGTATAACTTTTTCTGCAGTTGTACCAAGTTTTTGACTTATGCCTAGTGTTTCCCCAAAATCAAGTCATTCCCTGAGCGGGAATCAAACCCAGGCCGCGGTGGTAAAAGAACCGAATCCTAACCACTGGACCAAAAGGGAGAGAGAAAAAGACATTTCGCAGTGAGGGGGCTAAACAGCGATTTTATTCCTCGGCTCACTTTTTGTCTATTCCCAAATGCAACTACTTGCAATCTAAGGGGATGTAGCTCAGAGGAATAGAGCATTAGTTGAACGTACGAAGACCTGGGAGCAATCCTCAGCAGCTCCAAGAAACCACCATACTCAGCAGATTAATTTCTTAAAGGGAACATATGCTTCTGCCGAATCTCTGACCATCTAGGGGATGGCGTTTGACTGTATTTGTCAACCTTTGATAGCTCAGTTGGTTGAGCGGAGGACTGTAGGTGAAATTGCTGTAATCCTTAGGTCGCTGGTTCAAATCCGGCTCAAAGGATTGTTCTTTTTCTTGTGGCTTACGCCAACTTTTTGACAGCAGTGCACCTTGACATGTGCTTGACAAACAAATATCTTTCCCTGAGAGAAGAACTCTTCACTTGTTGACCTTTGAAAGGAATGTTTGTAGAGCAGCAGAGAGTTCTCGAGATTGCAACAGTCCTTAGGTCGCTGACTCAGAAGAGTATAACTTTTTCTGCAGTTGTACAAAGTTTTTGACTTATGCCTCGTGTTTCCCCAAAAGCAAGTCATTCCCTGAGCGGGAATCAAACCCAGGCCGCGGTGGTAAAAGAACCGAATTTAACCACCTGACCAAAAGGGAGAGAGAAAAAGACATTTCGCAGTGAAGGGGCTAAACAGCGATTTTATTCTTCGGCTCACTTTTTGTCTATTCCCAAATGCAACTACTTGCAATCTAAGGGGATGTAGCTCAGAGGAATAGAGCATTAGTTGAACGTACGAAGACCTGGGGGCAATCCTCAGCAGCTCCAAGAAACCACCAAACTCAGCAGATTAATTTCTTAAAGGGAACATATGCTTCTGCCGAATCTCTGACCATCTAGGGGATGGCGTTTGACTATATTTGTCACCCTTTGATAGCTCAGTTGGTAGAGCGGAGGACTGTAGGTGAAATTGCTGTAATCCTTAGGTCGCTGGTTCAAATCCGGCTCAAAGGATTGTACTTTTTCTTGTGGCTTACGCCAACTTTTTGACAGCAGTGCACCTTGACATGTGCTTGACAAACAAATATCTTTCCCTGAGAGAAGAAATCTTCACTTGTTGACCTTTGAAAGGAATGTTTGTAGAGCAGCAGAGAGTTCTCGAGATTGCAACAGTCCTTAGGTCGCTGACTCAGAAGAGTATAACTTTTTCTGCAGTTGTACCAAGTTTTTGACTTATGCCTAGTGTTTCCCCAAAAGCAAGTCATTCCCTGAGCGGGAATCAAACCCAGGCCGCGGTGGTAAAAGAACCGAATCCTAACCACTGGACCAAAAGGGAGAGAGAAAAATACATTTCGCAGTGAGGGGGCTAAACAGCGATTTTTTTCCTCGGCTCACTTTTTGTCTATTCCCAAATGCAACTACTTGCAATCTAAGGGGATGTAGCTCAGAGGAATAGAGCATTAGTTGAACGTACGAAGACCTGGGAGCAATCCTCAGCAGCTCCAAGAAACCACCATACTCAGCAGATTAATTTCTTAAAGGGAGCATATGCTTCTGCCGAATCTCTGACCATCTAGGGGATGGCGTTTGACTGTATTTGTCAACCTTTGATAGCTCAGTTGGTGGAGCGGAGGACTGTAGGTGAAATTGCTGTAATCCTTATGTCGCTGGTTCAAATCCGGCTCAAAGGGTTGTTCTTTTTCTTGTGGCTTACGCCAACTTTTTGACAGCAGTGCAACTTGACATGTGCTTGACAAACAAATATCTTTCCCTGAGAGAAGAACTCTTCACTTGTTGACCTTTGAAAGGAATGTTTGTAGAGCAGCAGAGAGTTCTCGAGATTGCAACAGTCCTTAGGTCGCTGACTCAGAAGAGTATAACTTTTTCTGCAGTTGTACCAAGTTTTTGACTTATGCCTTGTGTTTCCCCAAAAGCAAGTCATTCCCTGAGCGGGAATCAAACCCAGGCCGCGGTGGTAAAAAGAACCGAATCTAACCACCTGGACCAAAAGGGAGAGAGAAAAAGACATTTCGCAGTGAAGGGGCTAAACAGCGATTTTATTCTTCGGCTCACTTTTTGTCTATTCCCAAATGCAACTACTTGCAATCTAAGGGGATGTAGCTCAGAGGAATAGAGCATTAGTTGAACGTACGAAGACCTGGGGGCAATCCTCAGCAGCTCCAAGAAACCACCAAACTCAGCAGATTAATTTCTTAAAGGGAACATATGCTTCTGCCAAATCTCTGACCATCTAGGGGATGGCGTTTGACTATATTTGTCACCCTTTGATAGCTCAGTTGGTAGAGCGGAGGACTGTAGGTGAAATTGCTGTAATCCTTAGGTCGCTGGTTCAAATCCGGCTCAAAGGATTGTTCTTTTTCTTGTGGCTTACGACAACTTTTTGACAGCAGTGCACCTTGACATGTGCTTGACAAACAAATATCTTTCCCTGAGAGAAGAAATCTTCACTTGTTGACCTTTGAAAGGAATGTTTGTAGAGCAGCAGAGAGTTCTCGAGATTGCAACAGTCCTTAGGTCGCTGACTCAGAAGAGTATAACTTTTTCTGCAGTTGTACCAAGTTTTTGACTTATGCCTAGTGTTTCCCCAAAAGCAAGTCATTCCCACTGGACCAGAAGGGAGAGAGAAAAAGACATTTCGCAGTGAGGGGGCTAAACAGCGATTTTTTTCCTCGGCTCACTTTTTGTCTATTCCCAAATGCAACTACTTGCAATCTAAGGGGATGTAGCTCAGAGGAATAGAGCATTAGTTGAACGTACGAAGACCTGGGGGCAATCCTCAGCAGCTCCAAGAAACCACCAAACTCAGCAGATTAATTTCTTAAAGGGAACATATGCTTCTGCCGAATCTCTGACCATCTAGGGATGGCGTTTGACCACATTTTTCACCCTTCGATAGCTCAGTTGGTAGATCGGAGGACTGTAGGTGAAATCACTGTAATGCTTAGTTCGCTGGTTCAAATCCGGCTCAAAGGATTGTACTTTTTCTGGTGGCTTAAGGCAACATTTTGACAGCAGTGCACCTTGACATGTGCTTGACAAACAAATATCTTTCCCTGAGAGAAGAAATCTTCACTTGTTGACCTTTGAAAGGAATGTTGGTAGAGCAGCAGAGTTCTCGAGATTGCAACAGTCCTTAGGTCGCTGACTCAGAAGAGTATAACTTTTTCTGCAGTTGTACCAAGTTTTTGACTTATGCCTAGTGTTTCCCCAAAAGCAAGTCATTCCCTGAGCGGGAATCAAACCCAGGCCGCGGTGGTAAAATAACCGAATCCTAACCACTGGACCAAAAGGGAGAGAGAAAAAGACATTTCGCAGTGAGGGGTCTAAACAGCGATTTTTTTCCTCGGCTCACTTTTTGTCTATTCCCAAATGCAACTACTTGCAATCTAAGGGGATGTAGCTCAGAGGAATAGAGCATTAGTTGAACGTACGAAGACCTGGGGGCAATCCTCAGCAGCTCCAAGAAACCACCAAACTCAGCAGATTAATTTCTTAAAGGGAACATATGCTTCTGCCAAATCTCTGACCATCTAGGGGATGGCGTTTGACTATATTTGTCACCCTTTGATAGCTCAGTTGGTAGAGCGGAGGACTGTAGGTGAAATTGCTGTAATCCTTAGGTCGCTGGTTCAAATCCGGCTCAAAGGATTGTACTTTTTCTTGTGGCTTACGCCAACTTTTTGACAGCAGTGCACCTTGACATGTGCTTGACAAACAAATATCTTTCCCTGAGAGAAGAAATCTTCACTTGTTGACCTTTGAAAGGAATGTTGGTAGAGCAGCAGAGAGTTCTCGAGATTGCAACAGTCCTTAGGTCGCTGACTCAGAAGAGTATAACTTTTTCAGCAGTTGTACAAGGTTTTTCACTTATGCCTAGTGTTTCCCCAAAAGCAAGTCATTCCCTGAGCAGGAATCAAACCCAGGCTGCGGTGGTAAAAGAACCGAATCCTAACCACTGGACCAAAAGGGAGAGACAAAAAGACATTTCGCAGTGAGGGGTCTAAACAGCGATTTTATTCCTCGGCTCACTTTTTGTCTATTCCCAAATGCAACTACTTGCAATCTAAGGGGATGTAGCTCAGAGGAATAGAGCATTAGTTGAACGTACGAAGACCTGGGGCAATCCTCAGCAGCTCCAAGAAACCACCAAACTCAGCAGATTAATTTCTTAAAGGGAACATATGCTTCTGCCGAATCTCTGACCATCTAGGGATGGCGTTTGACTATATTTGTCACCCTTTGATAGCTCAGTTGGTAGAGCGGAGGACTGTAGGTGAAATTGCTGTAATCCTTAGGTCGCTGGTTCAAATCCGGCTCAAAGGATTGTACTTTTTCTTGTGGCTTACGCCAACTTTTTGACAGCAGTGCACCTTGACATGTGCTTGACAAACAAATATCTTTCCCTGAGAGAAGAAATCTTCACTTGTTGACCTTTGAAAGGAATGTTGGTAGAGCAGCAGAGAGTTCTCGAGATTGCAACAGTCCTTAGGTCGCTGACTCAGAAGAGTATAACTTTTTCTGCAGTTGTACCAAGTTTTTGACTTATGCCTAGTGTTTCCCCAAAATCAAGTCATTCCCTGAGCGGGAATCAAACCCAGGCCGCGGTGGTAAAAGAACCGAATCCTAACCACTGGACCAAAAGGGAGAGAGAAAAAGACATTTCGCAGTGAGGGGGCTAAACAGCGATTTTATTCCTCGGCTCACTTTTTGTCTATTCCCAAATGCAACTACTTGCAATCTAAGGGGATGTAGCTCAGAGGAATAGAGCATTAGTTGAACGTACGAAGACCTGGGGGCAATCCTCAGCAGCTCCAAGAAACCACCAAACTCAGCAGATTAATTTCTTAAAGGGAACATATGCTTCTGCCGAATCTCTGACCATCTAGGGATGGCGTTTGACTATATTTGTCACCCTTTGATAGCTCAGTTGGTAGAGCGGAGGACTGTAGGTGAAATTGCTGTAATCCTTAGGTCGCTGGTTCAAATCCGGCTCAAAGGATTGTTCTTTTTTTGTGGCTTACGCCAACTTTTTGACAGCAGTGCACCTTGACATGTGCTTGACAAACAAATATCTTTCCCTGAGAGAAGAAATCTTCACTTGTTGACCTTTGAAAGGAATGTTTGTAGAGCAGCAGAGAGTTCTCGAGATTGCAACAGTCCTTAGGTCGCTGACTCAGAAGAGTATAACTTTTTCTGCAGTTGTACCAAGTTTTTGACTTATGCCTAGTGTTTCCCCAAAAGCAAGTCATTCCCTGAGCGGGAATCAAACCCAGGCCGCGGTGGTAAAAGAACCGAATCCTAACCACTGGACCAAAAGGGAGAGAGAAAAAGACATTTCGCAGTGAGGGGGCTAAACAGCGATTTTTTCCTCGGCTCACTTTTTGTCTATTCCCAAATGCAACTACTTGCAATCTAAGGGGATGTAGCTCAGAGGAATAGAGCATTAGTTGAACGTACGAAGACCTGGGGCAATCCTCAGCAGCTCCAAGAAACCACCAAACTCAGCAGATTAATTTCTTAAAGGGAACATATGCTTCTGCCGAATCTCTGACCATCTAGGGGATGGCGTTTGACTATATTTGTCACCCTTTGATAGCTCAGTTGGTAGAGCGGAGGACTGTAGGTGAAATTGCTGTAATCCTTAGGTCGCTGTTCAAATCCGGCTCAAAGGATTGTTCTTTTTCTTGTGGCTTACGCCAACTTTTTGACAGCAGTGCACCTTGACATGTGCTTGACAAACAAATATCTTTCCCTGAGAGAAGAAATCTTCACTTGTTGACCTTTGAAAGGAATGTTTGTAGAGCAGCAGAGAGTTCTCGAGATTGCAACAGTCCTTAGGTCGCTGACTCAGAAGAGTATAACTTTTTCTGCAGTTGTACCAAGTTTTTGACTTATGCCTAGTGTTTCCCCAAAAGCAAGTCATTCCCTGAGCGGGAATCAAACCCAGGCCGCGGTGGTAAAAGAACCGAATCCTAACCACTGGACCAAAAGGAGAGAGAAAAAGACATTTCGCAGTGAAGGGGCTAAACAGCGATTTTTTCCTCGGCTCACTTTTTGTCTATTCCCAAATGCAACTACTTGCAATCTAAGGGGATGTAGCTCAGAGGAATAGAGCATTAGTTGAACGTACGAAGACCTGGGGCAATCCTCAGCAGCTCCAAGAAACCACCAAACTCAGCAGATTAATTTCTTAAAGGGAACATATGCTTCTGCCGAATCTCTGACCATCTAGGGGATGGCGTTTGACTATATTTGTCACCCTTTGATAGCTCAGTTGGTAGAGCGGAGGACTGTAGGTGAAATTGCTGTAATCCTTAGGTCGCTGGTTCAAATCCGGCTCAAAGGATTGTACTTTTTCTTGTGGCTTACGCCAACTTTTTGACAGCAGTGCACCTTGACATGTGCTTGACAAACAAATATCTTTCCCTGAGAGAAGAAATCTTCACTTGTTGACCTTTGAAAGGAATGTTTGTAGAGCAGCAGAGAGTTCTCGAGATTGCAACAGTCCTTAGGTCGCTGACTCAGAAGAGTATAACTTTTTCTGCAGTTGTACCAAGTTTTTGACTTATGCCTAGTGTTTCCCCAAAAGCAAGTCATTCCCTGAGCGGGAATCAAACCCAGGCCGCGGTGGTAAAAGAACCGAATCCTAACCACTGGACCAAAAGGGAGAGAGAAAAAGACATTTCGCAGTGAGGGGCTAAACAGCGATTTTTTCCTCGGCTCACTTTTTGTCTATTCCCAAATGCAACTACTTGCAATCTAAGGGGATGTAGCTCAGAGGAATAGAGCATTAGTTGAACGTACGAAGACCTGGGGGCAATCCTCAGCAGCTCCAAGAAACCACCAAACTCAGCAGATTAATTTCTTAAAGGGAACATATGCTTCTGCCGAATCTCTGACCATCTAGGGGATGGCGTTTGACTATATTTGTCACCCTTTGATAGCTCAGTTGGTAGAGCGGAGGACTGTAGGTGAAATTGCTGTAATCCTTAGGTCGCTGGTTCAAATCCGGCTCAAAGGATTGTTCTTTTTCTTGTGGCTTACGCCAACTTTTTGACAGCAGTGCACCTTGACATGTGCTTGACAAACAAATATCTTTCCCTGAGAGAAGAAATCTTCACTTGTTGACCTTTGAAAGGAATGTTTGTAGAGCAGCAGAGAGTTCTCGAGATTGCAACAGTCCTTAGGTCGCTGACTCAGAAGAGTATAACTTTTTCTGCAGTTGTACCAAGTTTTTGACTTATGCCTAGTGTTTCCCCAAAAGCAAGTCATTCCCTGAGCGGGAATCAAACCCAGGCCGCGGTGGTAAAAGAACCGAATCCTAACCACTGGACCAAAAGGAGAGAGAAAAAGACATTTCGCAGTGAGGGGGCTAAACAGCGATTTTTTCCTCGGCTCACTTTTTGTCTATTCCCAAATGCAACTACTTGCAATCTAAGGGGATGTAGCTCAGAGGAATAGAGCATTAGTTGAACGTACGAAGACCTGGGGGCAATCCTCAGCAGCTCCAAGAAACCACCAAACTCAGCAGATTAATTTCTTAAAGGGAACATATGCTTCTGCCGAATCTCTGACCATCTAGGGGATGGCGTTTGACTATATTTGTCACCCTTTGATAGCTCAGTTGGTAGAGCGGAGGACTGTAGGTGAAATTGCTGTAATCCTTAGGTCGCTGGTTCAAATCCGGCTCAAAGGATTGTACTTTTTCTTGTGGCTTACGCCAACTTTTTGACAGCAGTGCACCTTGACATGTGCTTGACAAACAAATATCTTTCCCTGAGAGAAGAAATCTTCACTTGTTGACCTTTGAAAGGAATGTTGGTAGAGCAGCAGAGAGTTCTCGAGATTGCAACAGTCCTTAGGTCGCTGACTCAGAAGAGTATAACTTTTTTAGCAGTTGTACCAAGTTTTTGACTTATGCCTAGTGTTTCCCCAAAAGCAAGTCATTCCCTGAGCGGGAATCAAACCCAGGCCGCGGTGGTAAAAGAACCGAATTCTAACCACTGGACCAAAAGGGAGAGAGAAAAAGACATTTCGCAGTGAAGGGGCTAAACAGCGATTTTATTCTTCGGCTCACTTTTTGTCTATTCCCAAATGCAACTACTTGCAATCTAAGGGGATGTAGCTCAGAGGAATAGAGCATTAGTTGAACGTACGAAGACCTGGGGGCAATCCTCAGCAGCTCCAAGAAACCACCAAACTCAGCAGATTAATTTCTTAAAGGGAACATATGCTTCTGCCGAATCTCTGACCATCTAGGGGATGGCGTTTGACTATATTTGTCACCCTTTGATAGCTCAGTTGGTAGAGCGGAGGACTGTAGGTGAAATTGCTGTAATCCTTAGGTCGCTGGTTCAAATCCGGCTCAAAGGATTGTACTTTTTCTTGTGGCTTACGCCAACTTTTTGACAGCAGTGCACCTTGACATGTGCTTGACAAACAAATATCTTTCCCTGAGAGAAGAAATCTTCACTTGTTGACCTTTGAAAGGAATGTTTGTAGAGCAGCAGAGAGTTCTCGAGATTGCAACAGTCCTTAGGTCGCTGACTCAGAAGAGTATAACTTTTTCTGCAGTTGTACAAAGTTTTTGACTTATGCCTAGTGTTTCCCAAAGCAAGTCATTCCCTGAGCGGGAATCAAACCCAGGCCGCGGTGGTAAAAGAACCGAATCCTAACCACTGGACCAAAAGGGAGAGAAAAAGACATTTCGCAGTGAGGGGCTAAACAGCGATTTTATTCCTCGGCTCACTTTTTGTCTATTCCCAAATGCAACTACTTGCAATCTAAGGGGATGTAGCTCAGAGGAATAGAGCATTAGTTGAGTAGCCACTAGAATTAGTTGACCTGGGGGCAATCCTCAGCAGCTCCAAGAAACCACCAAACTCAGCAGATTAATTTCTTAAAGGAACATATGCTTCTGCCGAATCTCTGACCATCTAGGGGATGGCGTTTGACTATATTTTTTACCCTTTGATAGCTCAGTTGGTAGAGCGGAGGACTGTAGGTGAAATTGCTGTAATCCTTAGGTCGCTGGTTCAAATCCGGCTCAAAGGATTGTTCTTTTTCTTGTGGCTTACGCCAACTTTTTGACAGCAGTGCACCTTGACATGTGCTTGACAAACAAATATATTTCCCTGAGAGAAGAAATCTTCACTTGTTGACCTTTGAAAGGAATGTTTGTAGAGCAGCAGAGAGTTCTCGAGATTGCAACAGTCCTTAGGTCGCTGACTCAGAAGAGTATAACTTTTTCTGCAGTTGTACCAAGTTTTTGACTTATGCCTAGTGTTTCCCCAAAAGCAAGTCATTCCCTGAGCGGGAATCAAACCCAGGCCGCGGTGGTAAAAGAACCGAATCCTAACCACTGGACCAAAAGGGAGAGAGAAAAAGACATTTCGCAGTGAAGGGGCTAAACAGCGATTTTATTCCTCGGCTCACTTTTTGTCTATTCCCAAATGCAACTACTTGCAATCTAAGGGGATGTAGCTCAGAGGAATAGAGCATTAGTTGAACGTACGAAGACCTGGGGGCAATCCTCAGCAGCTCCAAGAAACCACCAAACTCAGCAGATTAATTTCTTAAAGGGAACATATGCTTCTGCCGAATCTCTGACCATCTAGGGGATGGCGTTTGACTATATTTGTCACCCTTTGATAGCTCAGTTGGTAGAGCGGAGGACTGTAGGTGAAATTGCTGTAATCCTTAGGTCGCTGGTTCAAATCCGGCTCAAAGGATTGTTCTTTTTCTTGTGGCTTACGACAACTTTTTGACAGCAGTGCACCTTGACATGTGCTTGACAAACAAATATATTTCCCTGAGAGAAGAAATCTTCACTTGTTGACCTTTGAAAGGAATGTTTGTAGAGCAGCAGAGAGTTCTCGAGATTGCAACAGTCCTTAGGTCGCTGACTCAGAAGAGCATAACTTTTTCTGCAGTTGTACAAAGTTTTTGACTTATGCCTCGTGTTTCCCCAAAAGCAAGTCATTCCCTGAGCGGGAATCAAACCCAGGCCGCGGTGGTAAAAGAACCGAATTTAACCACCTGACCAAAAGGGAGAGAGAAAAAGACATTTCGCAGTGAAGGGGCTAAACAGCGATTTTATTCTTCGGCTCACTTTTTTTTTTCCTCGGCTCATATTCCCAAATGCAACTACTTGCAATCTAAGGGGATGTAGCTCAGAGGAATAGAGCATTAGTTGAACGTACGAAGACCTGGGGGCAATCCTCAGCAGCTCCAAGAAACCACCAAACTCAGCAGATTAATTTCTTAAAGGGAACATATGCTTCTGCCAAATCTCTGACCATCTAGGGGATGGCGTTTGACTGTATTTGTCAACCTTTGATAGCTCAGTTGGTGGAGCGGAGGACTGTAGGTGAAATTGCTGTAATCCTTAGGTCGCTGGTTCAAATCCGGCTCAAAGGATTGTACTTTTTCTTGTGGCTTACGCCAACTTTTTGACAGCAGTGCACCTTGACATGTGCTTGACAAACAAATATCTTTCCCTGAGAGAAGAAATCTTCACTTGTTGACCTTTGAAAGGAATGTTTGTAGAGCAGCAGAGAGTTCTCGAGATTGCAACAGTCCTTAGGTCGCTGACTCAGAAGAGTATAACTTTTTCTGCAGTTGTACCAAGTTTTTGACTTATGCCTAGTGTTTCCCCAAAATCAAGTCATTCCCTGAGCGGGAATCAAACCCAGGCCGCGGTGGTAAAAGAACCGAATCCTAACCACTGGACCAAAAGGGAGAGAGAAAAAGACATTTCGCAGTGAGGGGGCTAAACAGCGATTTTATTCCTCGGCTCACTTTTTGTCTATTCCCAAATGCAACTACTTGCAATCTAAGGGGATGTAGCTCAGAGGAATAGAGCATTAGTTGAACGTACGAAGACCTGGGGGCAATCCTCAGCAGCTCCAAGAAACCACCAAACTCAGCAGATTAATTTCTTAAAGGGAACATATGCTTCTGCCGAATCTCTGACCATCTAGGGGATGGCGTTTGACTATATTTGTCAACCTTTGATAGCTCAGTTGGTAGAGTGTAGGACTGTAGGTGAAATTGCTGTAATCCTTAGGTTGCTGGTTCAAATCCGGCTCAAAGGATTGTACTTTTTCTTGTGGCTTACGCCAACTTTTTGACAGCAGTGCACCTTGACATGTGCTTGACAAACAAATATCTTTCCCTGAGAGAAGAAATCTTCACTTGTTGACCTTTGAAAGGAATGTTTGTAGAGCAGCAGAGAGTTCTCGAGATTGCAACAGTCCTTAGGTCGCTGACTCAGAAGAGTATAACTTTTTCTGCAGTTGTACCAAGTTTTTGACTTATGCCTAGTGTTTCCCCAAAAGCAAGTCATTCCCTGAGCGGGAATCAAACCCAGGCCGCGGTGGTAAAAGAACCGAATTTAACCACCTGACCAAAAGGGAGAGAGAAAAAGACATTTCGCAGTGAAGGGGCTAAACAGCGATTTTATTCTTCGGCTCACTTTTTGTCTATTCCCAAATGCAACTACTTGCAATCTAAGGGGATGTAGCTCAGAGGAATAGAGCATTAGTTGAACGTACGAAGACCTGGGGCAATCCTCAGCAGCTCCAAGAAACCACCAAACTCAGCAGATTAATTTCTTAAAGGGAACATATGCTTCTGCCGAATCTCTGACCATCTAGGGGATGGCGTTTGACTATATTTGTCACCCTTTGATAGCTCAGTTGGTAGAGCGGAGGACTGTAGGTGAAATTGCTGTAATCCTTAGGTCGCTGGTTCAAATCCGGCTCAAAGGATTGTACTTTTTCTTGTGGCTTACGCCAACTTTTTGACAGCAGTGCACCTTGACATGTGCTTGACAAACAAATATCTTTCCCTGAGAGAAGAAATCTTCACTTGTTGACCTTTGAAAGGAATGTTTGTAGAGCAGCAGAGAGTTCTCGAGATTGCAACAGTCCTTAGGTCGCTGACTCAGAAGAGTATAACTTTTTCTGCAGTTGTACCAAGTTTTTGACTTATGCCTAGTGTTTCCCCAAAAGCAAGTCATTCCCTGAGCGGGAATCAAACCCAGGCCGCGGTGGTAAAAGAACCGAATCCTAACCACTGGACCAAAAGGGAGAGAGAAAAAGACATTTCGCAGTGAGGGGGCTAAACAGCGATTTTTTTCCTCGGCTCACTTTTTGTCTATTCCCAAATGCAACTACTTGCAATCTAAGGGGATGTAGCTCAGAGGAATAGAGCATTAGTTGAACGTACGAAGACCTGGGAGCAATCCTCAGCAGCTCCAAGAAACCACCAAACTCAGCAGATTAATTTCTTAAAGGGAACATATGCTTCTGCCGAATCTCTGACCATCTAGGGGATGGCGTTTGACTATATTTGTCACCCTTTGATAGCTCAGTTGGTAGAGCGGAGGACTGTAGG
Organism: Oncorhynchus tshawytscha; assembly: GCF_018296145.1. NCBI lineage: Eukaryota > Metazoa > Chordata > Actinopteri > Salmoniformes > Salmonidae > Oncorhynchus > Oncorhynchus tshawytscha. The sequence continues at coordinate 35,965,873 of NC_056443.1, read as the reverse complement.
TGAAATTGCTGTAATCCTTAGGTCGCTGGTTCAAATCCGGCTCAAAGGATTGTTCTTTTTCTTGTGGCTTACGCCAACTTTTTGACAGCAGTGCACCTTGAAATGTGCTTGACAAACAAATATCTTTCCCTGAGAGAAGAAATCTTCACTTGTTGACCTTTGAAAGGAATGTTTGTAGAGCAGCAGAGAGTTCTCGAGATTGCAACAGTCCTTAGGTCGCTGACTCAGAAGAGTATAACTTTTTCTGCAGTTGTACCAAGTTTTTGACTTATGCCTAGTGTTTCCCCAAAAGCAAGTCATTCCCTGAGCGGGAATCAAACCCAGGCCGCGGTGGTAAAAGAACCGAATCCTAACCACTGGACCAAAAGGGAGAGAGAAAAAGACATTTCGCAGTGAGGGGGCTAAACAGCGATTTTTTTCCTCGGCTCACTTTTTGTCTATTCCCAAATGCAACTACTTGCAATCTAAGGGGATGTAGCTCAGAGGAATAGAGCATTAGTTGAACGTACGAAGACCTGGGGGCAATCCTCAGCAGCTCCAAGAAACCACCAAACTCAGCAGATTAATTTCTTAAAGGGAACATATGCTTCTGCCGAATCTCTGACCATCTAGGGGATGGCGTTTGACTATATTTGTCACCCTTTGATAGCTCAGTTGGTAGAGCGGAGGACTGTAGGTGAAATTGCTGTAATCCTTAGGTCGCTGTTCAAATCCGGCTCAAAGGATTGTTCTTTTTCTTGTGGCTTACGCCAACTTTTTGACAGCAGTGCACCTTGAAATGTGCTTGACAAACAAATATCTTTCCCTGAGAGAAGAAATCTTCACTTGTTGACCTTTGAAAGGAATGTTTGTAGAGCAGCAGAGAGTTCTCGAGATTGCAACAGTCCTTAGGTCGCTGACTCAGAAGAGTATAACTTTTTCTGCAGTTGTACCAAGTTTTTGACTTATGCCTAGTGTTTCCCCAAAAGCAAGTCATTCCCTGAGCGGGAATCAAACCCAGGCCGCGGTGGTAAAAGAACCGAATCCTAACCACTGGACCAAAAGGGAGAGAGAAAAAGACATTTCGCAGTGAGGGGGCTAAACAGCGATTTTTTTCCTGGCTCACTTTTTGTCTATTCCCAAATGCAACTACTTGCAATCTAAGGGGATGTAGCTCAGAGGAATAGAGCATTAGTTGAACGTACGAAGACCTGGGGCAATCCTCAGCAGCTCCAAGAAACCACCAAACTCAGCAGATTAATTTCTTAAAGGGAACATATGCTTCTGCCGAATCTCTGACCATCTAGGGGATGGCGTTTGACTATATTTGTCACCCTTTGATAGCTCAGTTGGTAGAGCGGAGGACTGTAGGTGAAATTGCTGTAATCCTTAGGTCGCTGGTTCAAATCCGGCTCAAAGGATTGTTCTTTTTCTTGTGGCTTACGCCAACTTTTTGACAGCAGTGCACCTTGACATGTGCTTGACAAACAAATATCTTTCCCTGAGAGAAGAACTCTTCACTTGTTGACCTTTGAAAGGAATGTTTGTAGAGCAGCAGAGAGTTCTCGAGATTGCAACAGTCCTTAGGTCGCTGACTCAGAAGAGCATAACTTTCTGCAGTTGTACAAAGTTTTTGACTTATGCCTCGTGTTTCCCCAAAAGCAAGTCATTCCCTGAGCGGGAATCAAACCCAGGCCGCGGTGGTAAAAGAACCGAATCCTAACCACTGGACCAAAAGGGAGAGAGAAAAAGACATTTCGCAGTGAGGGGGCTAAACAGCGATTTTTTTCCTCGGCTCACTTTTTGTCTATTCCCAAATGCAACTACTTGCAATCTAAGGGGATGTAGCTCAGAGGAATAGAGCATTAGTTGAACGTACGAAGACCTGGGGGCAATCCTCAGCAGCTCCAAGAAACCACCAAACTCAGCAGATTAATTTCTTAAAGGGAACATATGCTTCTGCCGAATCTCTGACCATCTAGGGGATGGCGTTTGACTATATTTGTGACCCTTTGATAGCTCAGTTGGTAGAGCGGAGGACCGTTGGTGAAATTGCTGTAATCCTTAGGTCGCTCGTTCAAATCCGGCTCAAAGGATTGTACTTTTCTGGTGGCTTACGCCAACTTTTTGACAGCAGTGCACCTTGACATGTGCTTGACAAACAAATATCTTTCCCTGAGAGAAGAAATCTTCACTTGTTGACCTTTGAAAGGAATGTTTGTAGAGCAGCAGAGAGTTCTCGAGATTGCAACAGTCCTTAGGTCGCTGACTCAGAAGAGTATAACTTTTTCTGCAGTTGTACAAAGTTTTTGACTTATGCCTCGTGTTTCCCCAAAAGCAAGTCATTCCCTGAGCGGGAATCAAACCCAGGCCGCGGTGGTAAAAGAACCGAATCCTAACCACTGGACCAAAAGGGAGAGAGAAAAAGACATTTCGCAGTGAGGGGGCTAAACAGCGATTTTTTTCCTCGGCTCACTTTTTGTCTATTCCCAAATGCAACTACTTGCAATCTAAGGGGATGTAGCTCAGAGGAATAGAGCATTAGTTGAACGTACGAAGACCTGGGGCAATCCTCAGCAGCTCCAAGAAACCACCAAACTCAGCAGATTAATTTCTTAAAGGGAACATATGCTTCTGCCGAATCTCTGACCATCTAGGGGATGGCGTTTGACTATATTTGTCACCCTTTGATAGCTCAGTTGGTAGAGCGGAGGACTGTAGGTGAAATTGCAGTTATCCTTAGGTCGCTGTTCAAATCCGGCTCAAAGGATTGTTCTTTTTCTTGTGGCTTACGCCAACTTTTTGACAGCAGTGCACCTTGAAATGTGCTTGACAAACAAATATCTTTCCCTGAGAGAAGAAATCTTCACTTGTTGACCTTTGAAAGGAATGTTTGTAGAGCAGCAGAGAGTTCTCGAGATTGCAACAGTCCTTAGGTCGCTGACTCAGAAGAGTATAACTTTTTCTGCAGTTGTACCAAGTTTTTGACTTATGCCTAGTGTTTCCCCAAAAGCAAGTCATTCCCTGAGCGGGAATCAAACCCAGGCCGCGGTGGTAAAAGAACCGAATCCTAACCACTGGACCAAAAGGGAGAGAAAAAGACATTTCGCAGTGAGGGGGCTAAACAGCGATTTTTTTCTCGGCTCACTTTTTGTCTATTCCCAAATGCAACTACTTGCAATCTAAGGGGATGTAGCTCAGAGGAATAGAGCATTAGTTGAACGTACGAAGACCTGGGGGCAATCCTCAGCAGCTCCAAGAAACCACCAAACTCAGCAGATTAATTTCTTAAAGGGAACATATGCTTCTGCCGAATCTCTGACCATCTAGGGGATGGCGTTTGACTATATTTGTCACCCTTTGATAGCTCAGTTGGTAGAGCGGAGGACTGTAGGTGAAATTGCTGTAATCCTTAGGTCGCTGGTTCAAATCCGGCTCAAAGGATTGTTCTTTTTCTTGTGGCTTACGCCAACTTTTTGACAGCAGTGCACCTTGACATGTGCTTGACAAACAAATATCTTTCCCTGAGAGAAGAAATCTTCACTTGTTGACCTTTGAAAGGAATGTTTGTAGAGCAGCAGAGAGTTCTCGAGATTGCAACAGTCCTTAGGTCGCTGACTCAGAAGAGTATAACTTTTTCTGCAGTTGTACCAAGTTTTTGACTTATGCCTAGTGTTTCCCCAAAAGCAAGTCATTCCCTGAGCGGGAATCAAACCCAGGCCGCGGTGGTAAAAGAACCGAATCCTAACCACTGGACCAAAAGGGAGAGAGAAAAAGACATTTCGCAGTGAGGGGGCTAAACAGCGATTTTTTCCTCGGCTCACTTTTTGTCTATTCCCAAATGCAACTACTTGCAATCTAAGGGGATGTAGCTCAGAGGAATAGAGCATTAGTTGAACGTACGAAGACCTGGGGGCAATCCTCAGCAGCTCCAAGAAACCACCAAACTCAGCAGATTAATTTCTTAAAGGGAACATATGCTTCTGCCGAACCTCTGACCATCTAGGGGATGGCGTTTGACTATATTTGTCACCCTTTGATAGCTCAGTTGGTAGAGCGGAGGACTGTAGGTGAAATTGCTGTAATCCTTAGGTCGCTGGTTCAAATCCGGCTCAAAGGATTGTTCTTTTTCTTGTGGCTTACGCCAACTTTTTGACAGCAGTGCACCTTGACATGTGCTTGACAAACAAATATCTTTCCCTGAGAGAAGAAATCTTCACTTGTTGACCTTTGAAAGGAATGTTTGTAGAGCAGCAGAGAGTTCTCGAGATTGCAACAGTCCTTAGGTCGCTGACTCAGAAGAGTATAACTTTTTCTGCAGTTGTACCAAGTTTTTGACTTATGCCTAGTGTTTCCCCAAAAGCAAGTCATTCCCTGAGCGGGAATCAAACCCAGGCCGCGGTGGTAAAAGAACCGAATCCTAACCACTGGACCAAAAGGGAGAGAGAAAAAGACATTTCGCAGTGAGGGGGCTAAACAGCGATTTTTTTCCTCGGCTCACTTTTTGTCTATTCCCAAATGCAACTACTTGCAATCTAAGGGGATGTAGCTCAGAGGAATAGAGCATTAGTTGAACGTACGAAGACCTGGGGCAATCCTCAGCAGCTCCAAGAAACCACCAAACTCAGCAGATTAATTTCTTAAAGGGAACATATGCTTCTGCCGAATCTCTGACCATCTAGGGGATGGCGTTTGACTATATTTGTCACCCTTTGATAGCTCAGTTGGTAGAGCGGAGGACTGTAGGTGAAATTGCTGTAATCCTTAGGTCGCTGGTTCAAATCCGGCTCAAAGGATTGTTCTTTTTCTTGTGGCTTACGCCAACTTTTTGACAGCAGTGCACCTTGACATGTGCTTGACAAACAAATATCTTTCCCTGAGAGAAGAAATCTTCACTTGTTGACCTTTGAAAGGAATGTTTGTAGAGCAGCAGAGAGTTCTCGAGATTGCAACAGTCCTTAGGTCGCTGACTCAGAAGAGTATAACTTTTTCTGCAGTTGTACAAAGTTTTTGACTTATGCCTCGTGTTTCCCCAAAAGCAAGTCATTCCCTGAGCGGGAATCAAACCCAGGCCGCGGTGGTAAAAACCGAATCCTAACCACTGGACCAAAAGGGAGAGAGAAAAAGACATTTCGCAGTGAGGGGGCTAAACAGCGATTTTATTCCTCGGCTCACTTTTTGTCTATTCCCAAATGCAACTACTTGCAATCTAAGGGGATGTAGCTCAGAGGAATAGAGCATTAGTTGAACGTACGAAGACCTGGGGGCAAATCCTCAGCAGCTCCAAGAAACCACCAAACTCAGCAGATTAATTTCTTAAAGGGAACATATGCTTCTGCCGAATCTCTGACCATCTAGGGGATGGCGTTTGACTATATTTGTCACCCTTTGATAGCTCAGTTGGTAGAGCGGAGGACTGTAGGTGAAATTGCAGTTATCCTTAGGTCGCTGTTCAAATCCGGCTCAAAGGATTGTTCTTTTTCTTGTGGCTTACGCCAACTTTTTGACAGCAGTGCACCTTGAAATGTGCTTGACAAACAAATATCTTTCCCTGAGAGAAGAAATCTTCACTTGTTGACCTTTGAAAGGAATGTTTGTAGAGCAGCAGAGAGTTCTCGAGATTGCAACAGTCCTTAGGTCGCTGACTCAGAAGAGTATAACTTTTTCTGCAGTTGTACCAAGTTTTTGACTTATGCCTAGTGTTTCCCCAAAAGCAAGTCATTCCCTGAGCGGGAATCAAACCCAGGCCGCGGTGGTAAAAGAACCGAATCCTAACCACTGGACCAAAAGGGAGAGAGAAAAAGACATTTCGCAGTGAGGGGGCTAAACAGCGATTTTTTTTCCTCGGCTCACTTTTTGTCTATTCCCAAATGCAACTACTTGCAATCTAAGGGGATGTAGCTCAGAGGAATAGAGCATTAGTTGAACGTACAAAGACCTGGGGGCAATCCTCAGCAGCTCCAAGAAACCACCAAACTCAGCAGATTAATTTCTTAAAGGGAACATATGCTTCTGCCGAATCTCTGACCATCTAGCGGATGGCGTTTGACTATATTTGTCACCCTTTGATAGCTCAGTTGGTAGAGCGGAGGACTGTAGGTGAAATTGCAGTTATCCTTAGGTCGCTGTTCAAATCCGGCTCAAAGGATTGTTCTTTTTCTTGTGGCTTGCGCCAACTTTTTGACAGCAGTGCACCTTGAAATGTGCTTGACAAACAAATATCTTTCCCTGAGAGAAGAAATCTTCACTTGTTGACCTTTGAAAGGAATGTTTGTAGAGCAGCAGAGAGTTCTCGAGATTGCAACAGTCCTTAGGTCGCTGACTCAGAAGAGTATAACTTTTTCTGCAGTGTTTTTGACTTATGCCTACTGTTTCCCCAAAAGCAAGTCATTTCCTGAGCGGGAATCAAACCCAGGCCGCGGTGGTAAAAGAACCGAATCCTAACCACTGGACCAAAAGGGAGAGAGAAAAAGACATTTCGCAGTGAGGGGGCTAAACAGCGATTTTTTCCTCGGCTCACTTTTTGTCTATTCCCAAATGCAACTACTTGCAATCTAAGGGGATGTAGCTCAGAATAGAGCATTAGTTGAACGTACGAAAGACCTGGGGGCAATCCTCAGCAGCTCCAAGAAACCACCAAACTCAGCAGATTAATTTCTTAAAGGGAACATATGCTTCTGCCGAATCTCTGACCATCTAGGGGATGGCGTTTGACTATATTTGTCACCCTTTGATAGCTCAGTTGGTAGAGCGGAGGACTGTAGGTGAAATTGCAGTAATCCTTAGGTCGCTGTTCAAATCCGGCTCAAAGGATTGTTCTTTTTCTTGTGGCTTACGCCAACTTTTTGACAGCAGTGCACCTTGACATGTGCTTGACAAACAAATATCTTTCCCTGAGAGAAGAAATCTTCACTTGTTGACCTTTGAAAGGAATGTTTGTAGAGCAGCAGAGAGTTCTCGAGATTGCAACAGTCCTTAGGTCGCTGACTCAGAAGAGTATAACTTTTTCTGCAGTTGTACCAAGTTTTTGACTTATGCCTAGTGTTTCCCCAAAAGCAAGTCATTCCCTGAGCGGGAATCAAACCCAGGCCGCGGTGGTAAAAGAACCGAATCCTAACCACTGGACCAAAAGGGAGAGAGAAAAAGACATTTCGCAGTGAGGGGGCTAAACAGCGATTTTATTCCTCGGCTCACTTTTTGTCTATTCCCAAATGCAACTACTTGCAATCTAAGGGGATGTAGCTCAGAGGAATAGAGCATTAGTTGAACGTACGAAGACCTGGGGGCAATCCTCAGCAGCTCCAAGAAACCACCAAACTCAGCAGATTAATTTCTTAAAGGGAACATATGCTTCTGCCGAATCTCTGACCATCTAGGGGATGGCGTTTGACTATATTTTTTACCCTTTGATAGCTCAGTTGGTAGAGCGGAGGACTGTAGGTGAAATTGCTGTAATCCTTAGGTCGCTGGTTCAAATCCGGCTCAAAGGATTGTGGCTTACGCCAACTTTTTGACAGCAGTGCACCTTGACATGTGCTTGACAAACAAATATCTTTCCCTGAGAGAAGAAATCTTCACTTGTTGAGCTTTGAAAGGAATGTTGGTAGAGCAGCAGAGAGTTCTCGAGATTGCAACAGTCCTTAGGTCGCTGACTCAGAAGAGTATAACTTTTTCTGCAGTTGTACCAAGTTTTTGACTTATGCCTAGTGTTTCCCCAAAAGCAAGTCATTCCCTGAGCGGGAATCAAACCCAGGCCGCGGTGGTAAAAGAACCGAATCCTAACCACTGGACCAAAAGGGAGAGAGAAAAAGACATTTCGCAGTGAGGGGGCTAAACAGCGATTTTTTCCTCGGCTCACTTTTTGTCTTTTCTATTCCCAAATGCAACTACTTGCAATCTAAGGGGATGTAGCTCAGAGGAATAGAGCATTAGTTGAACGTACGAAGACCTGGGGGCAATCCTCAGCAGCTCCAAGAAACCACCAAACTCAGCAGATTAATTTCTTAAAGGGAACATATGCTTCTGCCGAATCTCTGACCATCTAGGGGATGGCGTTTGACTATATTTGTCACCCTTTGATAGCTCAGTTGGTAGAGCGGAGGACTGTAGGTGAAATTGCTGTAATCCTTAGGTCGCTGGTTCAAATCCGGCTCAAAGGATTGTACTTTTTCTTGTGGCTTACGCCAACTTTTTGACAGCAGTGCACCTTGACATGTGCTTGACAAACAAATATCTTTCCCTGAGAGAAGAAATCTTCACTTGTTGACCTTTGAAAGGAATGTTTGTAGAGCAGCAGAGAGTTCTCGAGATTGCAACAGTCCTTAGGTCGCTGACTCAGAAGAGTATAACTTTTTCTGCAGTTGTACAAAGTTTTTTTACTTATGCCTAGTGTTTCCCCAAAAGCAAGTCATTCCCTGAGCGGGAATCAAACCCAGGCCGGTGGGTAAAAGAACCGAATCCTAACCACTGGACCAAAAGGGAGAGAGAAAAAGACATTTCGCAGTGAGGGGGCTAAACAGCGATTTTATTCCTCGGCTCACTTTTTGTCTATTCCCAAATGCAACTACTTGCAATCTAAGGGGATGTAGCTCAGAGGAATAGAGCATTAGTTGAACGTACGAAGACCTGGGGGCAATCCTCAGCAGCTCCAAGAAACCACCAAACTCAGCAGATTAATTTCTTAAAGGGAACATATGCTTCTGCCGAACCTCTGACCATCTAGGGGATGGCGTTTGACTATATTTGTCACCCTTTGATAGCGCAGTTGGTAGAGCGGAGGACTGTAGGTGAAATTGCAGTTATCCTTAGGTCGCTGTTCAAATCCGGCTCAAAGGATTGTTCTTTTTCTTGTGGCTTGCGCCAACTTTTTGACAGCAGTGCACCTTGAAATGTGCTTGACAAACAAATATCTTTCCCTGAGAGAAGAAATCTTCACTTGTTGACCTTTGAAAGGAATGTTTGTAGAGCAGCAGAGAGTTCTCGAGATTGCAACAGTCCTTAGGTCGCTGACTCAGAAGAGTATAACTTTTTCTGCAGTTGTACCAAGTTTTTGACTTATGCCTAGTGTTTCCCCAAAAGCAAGTCATTCCCTGAGCGGGAATCAAACCCAGGCCGCGGTGGTAAAAGAACCGAATCCTAACCACTGGACCAAAAGGGAGAGAGAAAAAGACATTTCGCAGTGAGGGGGCTAAACAGCGATTTTTTCCTCGGCTCACTTTTTGTCTATTCCCAAATGCAACTACTTGCAATCTAAGGGGATGTAGCTCAGAGGAATAGAGCATTAGTTGAACGTACGAAGACCTGGGGGCAATCCTCAGCAGCTCCAAGAAACCACCAAACTCAGCAGATTAATTTCTTAAAGGGAACATATGCTTCTGCCGAATCTCTGACCATCTAGGGGATGGCGTTTGACTATATTTGTCACCCTTTGATAGCTCAGTTGGTAGAGCGGAGGACTGTAGGTGAAATTGCTGTAATCCTTAGGTCGCTGGTTCAAATCCGGCTCAAAGGATTGTTCTTTTTCTTGTGGCTTACGCCAACTTTTTGACAGCAGTGCACCTTGACATGTGCTTGACAAACAAATATCTTTCCCTGAGAGAAGAAATCTTCACTTGTTGACCTTTGAAAGGAATGTTTGTAGAGCAGCAGAGAGTTCTCGAGATTGCAACAGTCCTTAGGTCGCTGACTCAGAAGAGTATAACTTTTTCTGCAGTTGTACCAAGTTTTTGACTTATGCCTAGTGTTTCCCCAAAAAGTCATTCCCTGAGCGGGAATCAAACCCAGGCCGCGGTGGTAAAAGAACCGAATCCTAACCACTGGACCAAAAGGGAGAGAGAAAAAGACATTTCGCAGTGAGGGGGCTAAACAGGATTTTTTCCTCGGCTCACTTTTTGTCTATTCCCAAATGCAACTACTTGCAATCTAAGGGGATGTAGCTCAGAGGAATAGAGCATTAGTTGAACGTACGAAGACCTGGGGCAATCCTCAGCAGCTCCAAGAAACCACCAAACTCAGCAGATTAATTTCTTAAAGGGAACATATGCTTCTGCCGAATCTCTGACCATCTAGGGGATGGCGTTTGACTATATTTGTCACCCTTTGATAGCTCAGTTGGTAGAGCGGAGGACTGTAGGTGAAATTGCAGTTATCCTTAGGTCGCTGTTCAAATCCGGCTCAAAGGATTGTTCTTTTTCTTGTGGCTTACGCCAACTTTTTGACAGCAGTGCACCTTGAAATGTGCTTGACAAACAAATATCTTTCCCTGAGAGAAGAAATCTTCACTTGTTGACCTTTGAAAGGAATGTTTGTAGAGCAGCAGAGAGTTCTCGAGATTGCAACAGTCCTTAGGTCGCTGACTCAGAAGAGATATAACTTTTTCTGCAGTTGTACCAAGTTTTTGACTTATGCCTAGTGTTTCCCCAAAAAGTCATTCCCTGAGCGGGAATCAAACCCAGGCCGCGGTGGTAAAAGAACCGAATCCTAACCACTGGACCAAAAGGGAGAGAGAAAAAGACATTTCGCAGTGAGGGGGCTAAACAGCGATTTTTTTCTTCGCTCACTTTTTGTCTATTCCCAAATGCAACTACTTGCAATCTAAGGGGATGTAGCTCAGAGGAATAGAGCATTAGTTGAACGTACGAAGACCTGGGGGCAATCCTCAGCAGCTCCAAGAAACCACCAAACTCAGCAGATTAATTTCTTAAAGGGAACATATGCTTCTGCCGAATCTCTGACCATCTAGGGGATGGCGTTTGACTATATTTGTCACCCTTTGATAGCTCAGTTGGTAGAGCGGAGGACTGTAGGTGAAATTGCTGTAATCCTTAGGTCGCTGGTTCAAATCCGGCTCAAAGGATGTTCTTTTTCTTGTGGCTTACGCCAACTTTTTGACAGCAGTGCACCTTGACATGTGCTTGACAAACAAATATCTTTCCCTGAGAGAAGAAATCTTCACTTGTTGACCTTTGAAAGGAATGTTTGTAGAGCAGCAGAGAGTTCTCGAGATTGCAACAGTCCTTAGGTCGCTGACTCAGAAGAGTATAACTTTTTCTGCAGTTGTACCAAGTTTTTGACTTATGCCTAGTGTTTCCCCAAAAGCAAGTCATTCCCTGAGCGGGAATCAAACCCAGGCCGCGGTGGTAAAAGAACCGAATCCTAACCACTGGACCAAAAGGGAGAGAGAAAAAGACATTTCGCAGTGAGGGGGCTAAACAGCGATTTTTTTCCTCGGCTCACTTTTTGTCTATTCCCAAATGCAACTACTTGCAATCTAAGGGGATGTAGCTCAGAGGAATAGAGCATTAGTTGAACGTACGAAGACCTGGGGGCAATCCTCAGCAGCTCCAAGAAACCACCAAACTCAGCAGATTAATTTCTTAAAGGGAACATATGCTTCTGCCGAATCTCTGACCATCTAGGGGATGGCGTTTGACTATATTTGTCACCCTTTGATAGCTCAGTTGGTAGAGCGGAGGACTGTAGGTGAAATTGCTGTAATCCTTAGGTCGCTGGTTCAAATCCGCTCAAAGGATTGTTCTTTTTCTTGTGGCTTACGCCAACTTTTTGACAGCAGTGCACCTTGACATGTGCTTGACAAACAAATATCTTTCCCTGAGAGAAGAAATCTTCACTTGTTGACCTTTGAAAGGAATGTTTGTAGAGCAGCAGAGAGTTCTCGAGATTGCAACAGTCCTTAGGTCGCTGACTCAGAAGAGTATAACTTTTTCTGCAGTTGTACCAAGTTTTTGACTTATGCCTAGTGTTTCCCCAAAAGCAAGTCATTCCCTGAGCGGGAATCAAACCCAGGCCGCGGTGGTAAAAGAACCGAATCCTAACCACTGGACCAAAAGGGAGAGAGAAAAAGACATTTCGCAGTGAGGGGGCTAAACAGCGATTTTTTTCCTCGGCTCACTTTTTGTCTATTCCCAAATGCAACTACTTGCAATCTAAGGGGATGTAGCTCAGAGGAATAGAGCATTAGTTGAACGTACGAAGACCTGGGGCAATCCTCAGCAGCTCCAAGAAACCACCAAACTCAGCAGATTAATTTCTTAAAGGGAACATATGCTTCTGCCGAATCTCTGACCATCTAGGGGATGGCGTTTGACTATATTTGTCACCCTTTGATAGCTCAGTTGGTAGAGCGGAGGACTGTAGGTGAAATTGCAGTAATCCTTAGGTCGCTGTTCAAATCCGGCTCAAAGGATTGTTCTTTTTCTTGTGGCTTACGCCAACTTTTTGACAGCAGTGCACCTTGACATGTGCTTGACAAACAAATATCTTTCCCTGAGAGAAGAAATCTTCACTTGTTGACCTTTGAAAGGAATGTTTGTAGAGCAGCAGAGAGTTCTCGAGATTGCAACAGTCCTTAGGTCGCTGACTCAGAAGAGCATAACTTTTTCTGCAGTTGTACAAAGTTTTTGACCTATGCCTTGTGTTTCCCCAAAAGCAAGTCATTCCCTGAGCGGGAATCAAACCCAGGCCGCGGTGCTAAAAGAACCGAATCCTAACCACTGGACCAAAAGGGAGAGAGAAAAAGACATTTCGCAGTGAGGGGCTAAACAGCGATTTTTTTCCTCGGCTCACTTTTTGTCTATTCCCAAATGCAACTACTTGCAATCTAAGGGGATGTAGCTCAGAGGAATAGAGCATTAGTTGAACGTACGAAGACCTGGGGGCAATCCTCAGCAGCTCCAAGAAACCACCAAACTCAGCAGATTAATTTCTTAAAGGGAACATATGCTTCTGCCGAATCTCTGACCATCTAGGGGATGGCGTTTGACTATATTTGTCACCCTTTGATAGCTCAGTTGGTAGAGCGGAGGACTGTAGGTGAAATTGCTGTAATCCTTAGGTCGCTGGTTCAAATCCGGCTCAAAGGATTGTTCTTTTTCTTGTGGCTTACGCCAACTTTTTGACAGCAGTGCACCTTGAAATGTGCTTGACAAACAAATATCTTTCCCTGAGAGAAGAAATCTTCACTTGTTGACCTTTGAAAGGAATGTTTGTAGAGCAGCAGAGAGTTCTCGAGATTGCAACAGTCCTTAGGTCGCTGACTCAGAAGAGTATAACTTTTTCTGCAGTTGTACCAAGTTTTTGACTTATGCCTAGTGTTTCCCCAAAAGCAAGTCATTCCCTGAGCGGGAATCAAACCCAGGCCGCGGTGGTAAAAGAACCGAATCCTAACCACTGGACCAAAAGGGAGAGAGAAAAAGACATTTCGCAGTGAGGGGGCTAAACAGCGATTTTTTCCTCGGCTCACTTTTTGTCTATTCCCAAATGCAACTACTTGCAATCTAAGGGGATGTAGCTCAGAGGAATAGAGCATTAGTTGAACGTACGAAGACCTGGGGCAATCCTCAGCAGCTCCAAGAAACCACCAAACTCAGCAGATTAATTTCTTAAAGGGAACATATGCTTCTGCCGAATCTCTGACCATCTAGGGGATGGCGTTTGACTATATTTGTCACCCTTTGATAGCTCAGTTGGTAGAGCGGAGGACTGTAGGTGAAATTGCAGTTATCCTTAGGTCGCTGTTCAAATCCGGCTCAAAGGATTGTTCTTTTTCTTGTGGCTTACGCCAACTTTTTGACAGCAGTGCACCTTGAAATGTGCTTGACAAACAAATATCTTTCCCTGAGAGAAGAAATCTTCACTTGTTGACCTTTGAAAGGAATGTTTGTAGAGCAGCAGAGAGTTCTCGAGATTGCAACAGTCCTTAGGTCGCTGACTCAGAAGAGTATAACTTTTTCTGCAGTTGTACCAAGTTTTTGACTTATGCCTAGTGTTTCCCCAAAAGCAAGTCATTCCCTGAGCGGGAATCAAACCCAGGCCGCGGGTAAAAGAACCGAATCCTAACCACTGGACCAAAAGGGAGAGAGAAAAAGACATTTCGCAGTGAAGGGGCTAAACAGCGATTTTATTCTTCGGCTCACTTTTTGTCTATTCCCAAATGCAACTACTTGCAATCTAAGGGGATGTAGCTCAGAGGAATAGAGCATTAGTTGAACGTACGAAGACCTGGGGGCAATCCTCAGCAGCTCCAAGAAACCACCAAACTCAGCAGATTAATTTCTTAAAGGGAACATATGCTTCTGCCGAATCTCTGACCATCTAGGGGATGGCGTTTGACTATATTTGTCACCCTTTGATAGCTCAGTTGGTAGAGCGGAGGACTGTAGGTGAAATTGCTGTAATCCTTAGGTCGCTGGTTCAAATCCGGCTCAAAGGATTGTTCTTTTTCTTGTGGCTTACGCCAACTTTTTGACAGCAGTGCACCTTGAAATGTGCTTGACAAACAAATATCTTTCCCTGAGAGAAGAAATCTTCACTTGTTGACCTTTGAAAGGAATGTTTGTAGAGCAGCAGAGAGTTCTCGAGATTGCAACAGTCCTTAGGTCGCTGACTCAGAAGAGTATAACTTTTTCTGCAGTTGTACCAAGTTTTTGACTTATGCCTAGTGTTTCCCCAAAAGCAAGTCATTCCCTGAGCGGGAATCAAACCCAGGCCGCGGTGGTAAAAGAACCGAATCCTAACCACTGGACCAAAAGGGAGAGAAAAAGACATTTCGCAGTGAGGGGGCTAAACAGCGATTTTTTTCCCTCGGCTCACTTTTTGTCTATTCCCAAATGCAACTACTTGCAATCTAAGGGGATGTAGCTCAGAGGAATAGAGCATTAGTTGAACGTACGAAGACCTGGGGGCAATCCTCAGCAGCTCCAAGAAACCACCAAACTCAGCAGATTAATTTCTTAAAGGGAACATATGCTTCTGCCGAATCTCTGACCATCTAGGGGATGGCGTTTGACTATATTTGTCACCCTTTGATAGCTCAGTTGGTAGAGCGGAGGACTGTAGGTGAAATTGCTGTAATCCTTAGGTCGCTGGTTCAAATCCGGCTCAAAGGATTGTTCTTTTTCTTGTGGCTTACGACAACTTTTTGACAGCAGTGCACCTTGACATGTGCTTGACAAACAAATATATTTCCCTGAGAGAAGAAATCTTCACTTGTTGACCTTTGAAAGGAATGTTTGTAGAGCAGCAGAGAGTTCTCGAGATTGCAACAGTCCTTAGGTCGCTGACTCAGAAGAGTATAACTTTTTCTGCAGTTGTACCAAGTTTTTGACTTATGCCTAGTGTTTCCCCAAAAGCAAGTCATTACCTGAGCGGGAATCAAACCCAGGCCGCGGTGGTAAAAGAACCGAATCCTAACCACTGGACCAAAAGGGAGAGAGAAAAGACATTTCGCAGTGAGGGGGCTAAACAGCGATTTTTTTCCTCGGCTCACTTTTTGTCTATTCCCAAATGCAACTACTTGCAATCTAAGGGGATGTAGCTCAGAGGAATAGAGCATTAGTTGAACGTACGAAGACCTGGGGGCAATCCTCAGCAGCTCCAAGAAACCACCAAACTCAGCAGATTAATTTCTTAAAGGGAACATATGCTTCTGCCGAATCTCTGACCATCTAGGGGATGGCGTTTGACTATATTTGTCACCCTTTGATAGCTCAGTTGGTAGAGCGGAGGACTGTAGGTGAAATTGCTGTAATCCTTAGGTCGCTGGTTCAAATCCGGCTCAAAGGATTGTTCTTTTTCTTGTGGCTTACGCCAACTTTTTGACAGCAGTGCACCTTGACATGTGCTTGACAAACAAATATCTTTCCCTGAGAGAAGAAATCTTCACTTGTTGACCTTTGAAAGGAATGTTTGTAGAGCAGCAGAGAGTTCTCGAGATTGCAACAGTCCTTAGGTCGCTGACTCAGAAGAGTATAACTTTTTCTGCAGTTGTACCAAGTTTTTGACTTATGCCTAGTGTTTCCCCAAAAGCAAGTCATTCCCTGAGCGGGAATCAAACCCAGGCCGCGGTGGTAAAAGAACCGAATCCTAACCACTGGACCAAAAGGGAGAGAGAAAAAGACATTTCGCAGTGAGGGGGCTAAACAGCGATTTTTTCCTCGGCTCACTTTTTGTCTATTCCCAAATGCAACTACTTGCAATCTAAGGGGATGTAGCTCAGAGGAATAGAGCATTAGTTGAACGTACAAAGACCTGGGGGCAATCCTCAGCAGCTCCAAGAAACCACCAAACTCAGCAGATTAATTTCTTAAAGGGAACATATGCTTCTGCCGAATCTCTGACCATCTAGCGGATGGCGTTTGACTATATTTGTCACCCTTTGATAGCTCAGTTGGTAGAGCGGAGGACTGTAGGTGAAATTGCTGTAATCCTTAGGTCGCTGGTTCAAATCCAGCTCAAAGGATTGCTCTTTTTCTTGTGGCTTACGCCAACTTTTTGACAGCAGTGCACCTTGGCATGTGCTTGACAAACAAATATCTTTCCCTGAGAGAAGAAATCTTCACTTGTTGACCTTTGATAGGAATGTTGGTAGAGCAGCAGAGAGTTCTCGAATATTGCAACAGTCCTTAGGACGCTGACTCAGAAGAGTATAACTTTTTCTGCAGTTTTACCAAGTTTTTGACTTATGCCTAGTGTTTCCCCAAAAGCAAGTCATTCCCTGAGTGGGAATTGATTCCGTGGTGCAGCAGCCAGAGCATCAAATCCTAACTAATAGACCACCGGGAGAAATCAAAATCCAGCTTGCAGTGAGGGGGCTAAACAGCATTCTTCACCCTCGGCTCACTTTTTCTCTATTCCCAAACCGGGTACAAAGACCGGGTACAAAGACCGGGTTCAATTCCCACATCTCCACGAAATCACCAAACTCTGCAGATTTACTTATTAAAGGGAGTAAATGCTTGTGCAGAACTTCTGACCATCTAGGTGTTGGCGTTAGATGTATTTGTCAACCTTCGGTAGCTCAGTTGGTAGAGTGGAGGACTGTAGGTGAAATTGTGGTAATCCTTAAGTCTCTGGTTCAATTCTGGCTCCAAGGATTGCACATTTTCTTGTGGCTTACGCCAACTTTTTGACAGCAGTGCACTTTAACATGTGCTTGACAAACAAATGATCTTTCCCTGAGTGCTGAAATCTTCACTTGTTGACCTTCGGTAGGAATGTTGGTAGAGCAGCAGAGAGTACTTGAAATTGCAACAATCTTAGGTCACTGGCTCACACGAGGATAACTTTTTCTGCAGTTGTGCCAAGTTGATGTTTGCCTTGTGTTTGCCCAAAAGCAGTTCATTCCCTGACCGGGAATTGATTCCGTGGTGCAGCAGTCAGAGGATCAAATCCTAACCAATAGACCACCGGGGAGAGATCAAAAGCCAGCTTGCAGTGAGGGGGCTAAACAGGATTCTTCACCCTCGGCTCACTCTTTCTCTATTCCCAAACGCAACTACTTCCAATCTAAGGGGATGTAACTCAGCGTAAGAGAGTGTTTGTTTAATGTAGGTAGACCTGGGTTCAATCCCCTCAAAACCACCTAACTCAGCAGATTAACTTCATAATTGGTGATGTTTTTTCACTAATGAATCATATTGCAAATGCACTGTGCATTTGCAATATGTTTCAATGGGCATTTACCATCACGAATTTGCCATGCTCAAAAATACCCCCTGAAATGCTCAATTGACTGGCCCGATGACATCGGGATGGCCAGGCAGTGATTCTGTAACGGCTTTCTTCCTGGGAAGGAGAGGACCAAAGCCCAGCGTGGTAAGTGTCCATGATTATTTAATGACAGCAACTCAACATGAACACACTACAAAAAAAAAATAAACGTGGCCAAAACCCAAAACAGTCCTATCTGGTGCAGAGAACACAAGACAGGAAACAACCACCCACAAAACCCAACACAAAACAGGCTACCTAAATATGGTTCCCAATCAGAGACAATGACTAACACCTGCCTCTGATTGAGAACCATATCAGGCCAAACAAAGAAAAAGACAAACTAGACATACAACATAGAATGCCCACCCAGCTCACGTCCTGACCAACACTAAAACAAGGAAAACACACTATGGTCAGAACGTGACATATTCTGGTTCCGCTCATTGGGGTTGATTTCAGAATGTCAATTTGGTGATGGTACCTCACTGTTTAAACCGTCTTGACAATCTATGGCAAGACTTGAAAACGTCAATCTAGAATTTTTTAAAGAATAATGTGCAAATATTGTAATATCCAGGTGTGCAAAGCTTTAAGAGACTTACCCAGAATGCTGGACAAAGGTGATTCTAACATGTATGGATTCAGGGGTGAGAATGCTTATCTAAATTAGTTATTTCTATATTCAAATTTCTCCAAATTTGCCCCAAAAATTAAATAACATGTTTTCACTGTGTCATTATGGGGTATTGTGTGTAGATGGGTGAGAATATACAATGGGGCAAAAAAGTATTTAGTCAGCCACCAATTGTGCAAGTTCTGCCACTTAAAAAGATGAGAGAGGCCTGTAATTTTCATCATAGGTACACTTCAACTATAACAGACAAAATGAGGGAAAAAAATCCAATAAATCACATAGTAGGATTTTTAATTAATTTATTTCACAACATAATACAGGCCGGCGCAGTCTGTACATTACCATTGATAGGGAGAGTGAGAGAGGGAGGGATGAGTGCTGAATCAGTGAAACTGCATGACAGCCAGAGAGAGGGTGGGAGTGGTGAACCACAGGAGAGAGGGAAGGGAAAAATAACAGCAAGGGTAAGAAGTGTGAAATCCTTTAAAAAAAAGAATAGTTAAATGTATCTTTGTGAAGGACGGATCTACACACCGGTTTACGTATTATGTAAGGTTTCAATATCTGTAAATCTCAATCAAGATTCAGCCCTTCCAGACATTCACTTAATTTCAAACCATTCAGTGAGGGTGTGTTTGGGGATTTAATTATAGGGAAAGTTCAAAGGTTAAACATTCACGGTGAGAGTAGTTGGCCCAACACCTTGCCGCAGGACAGGAAAGGAAGCCAAGGTAAGATTTTGAACCCATGATTTCTTATGGATTTCTGCCGCTATAGTGTTTGTTGGTATTGTTTACCTGCTACATCACCAAGCTGTTGTCTTTGATACCTCCCACTGGAGAACAACTAACAGGCGGGAATGACAGAACTAGAATTCACTGTGGGGTGTGGGTACAAGGCAGCCGAATATATTTGCACTAGTCTGTAACTGTAACACCAAGCTAGTGAGCTACAGTATCAAGAAACAGGATACTGATAGTACATGTGACATTTCTAAGTGTGGTTGATGCTGTTAAAATGATATTTTAAGTCATTTGTTATAATGTAATTCTGCCATCCTTTAGACGGAAGGAAGGGAGTTGGCGTTGCTGACTGTGTCCCGCGTTGCAGTGTGTGGTGGTAGCCTTGCAAACGAGCTGTCAGGAGTGCACCTGGTGAGACAGCGGCCGAAGAGGAAGACGAAGGTTGAGGAGGACGATCATGTGTCTGTGGTGACCGTGATGTACAACCCGCGCTCCGTTCAGCAATGTCAGAGATACATGGAGACAGATCTGAACCTCTGTTTCACCAGCACAAACCTCAGGTCTGACAACCCTGACCCTTGACGACCCTAACCCTTGACGACCCTGACCCTTGATGACCCTGACCCTCAGGTCTGATGACCCTGACCCTCAGGTCTGACGACCCTGACCCTTGATGACCCTGACCCTCAGGTCTGATGACCCTGACCCTCAGGTCTGACGACCCTGACCCTTGATGACCCTGACCCTCAGGTCTGACAACTCTGACCCTCAGGTCTGAATACACCAGGTGCAATTTCAAAAATCGGTTGTTCCTCAGCAGTTTTTCACTTTCTTATGTCAGTCACTCAATTAGTCATCTTCAAAATTTTAGATTGGTAGTTAGTCTTGCCAGCAATCTAAACTTGTAGTAATCATGACTGAAAATAACAAAGGCCCTGACCTCCAGAGGGCCAGTCATGCCAAATAATATCCCCCGGCCAAAAGGTGTCCCCCTCTGAGTCACAATGTGATTCAATAAACTATTAGCGTCTGTTGCTATATCAACGGTGTGATGACCTAATGATAAGAATTTTGGAGGTCATTACAGCTTAAATTACGTTATTTTCATCATCGCTATTCAAACAAGGCACATTTTCATGCATAAACTTTTATATTGTTTGGTAGTGTTATGTCATTAATTTATTTTCATCACTCACATGGCAATCATAGACTAAAATACTAATTCTGGTGTGTGGAATATAGTGGAGGTGGGTGAGTGATGATTCTGCTTGGCACTTGCTCTCAACAGGCAGCCAGTCTCAGAATGGGCACTTTTTTATTTAACTTGGCAAGTCAGTTAAGAACAAATTCTTATTTTCAATGACAGCCCAGAAAAAGTGAATTAAATGCCTTGTTCAGGGGCAAAAAGACAGATTTGTTTTACCTTATCAGCTCGGGGATTTAATCTTTCAACCTTTCGGTTACTAATCCAATGCTCTAACCACTAGGCTACCTCCCACACAGTTGAAGAGGGAGACTGCAAAGTCCAGGCACCGCTTTGTTTTGAGTGTTTGCAGTGCTAGTGTTTTAGTTAATCTCACATATCATGTGCACAGTATGATAGATCAAGAAAACGTTCTTAGAACAGAAAATGACAACATGACAATAACAGCAGCTGTAGATGATGCAATGAAAATTGGGGGGTGGTTGGTAATTGAGGGCATCAAGTGGATCCACGTCTGGGTGTTGGGCAGAACCACTAGGTCCTGGGGAACAGGTAATTGAGGACATCAGGTAGATCCACGTCTGGGTGGTGGACAGAACCCCTAGGTCCTGGAGAACAGGTAATGGAGGACATCAGGTGGATCCACGTCTGGGTTTTGGGCAGAACCACTAGGTTCTGGAGAACAGGTAATGGAGGACATCAGGTGGATCCACGTCTGGGTGTTGGGCAGAACCCCTAGGTCCTGGAGAACAGGTAATGGAGGACAGCAGGTGCATCCACGTCTGGGTGTTGGGCAGAACCCCTAGGTTCTGGAGAACAGGAGCAGAGTTAAAGGGAACAGGGTAGGAAACAGAGACGTAAACAAGCAAACACACAGGTTACACTTTACTGGGAGAACATTGGATGGATTAGGGCAGTGTTATAAATGGGAGATATGTACTTTTCAACACTTTAAAATGGTATAGCTGGTCCCCCTCCGACTCAGAGCACTCTCTCTGTGTCTGTCTAGCGAAGACACCTAGTTAACTAGTTAAGGGCAATTGGAATTACCATAATTGCTTACACCTATCCATTTGATTGATCAGGTGTAAATTATTGCTAGATACCTCAATATGATAGACATATAACTACACCAGTGGAGGCTGCTGAGGGGAGGACAGCTCATAATAATGGCTGGAAGGGAGTCAATGGAATGGTATCAACATCGAAAATTATGTTTTGCTGCGAGGTGAGGGGCCCGCCAACCACATTTTGCATTGGGGCCCCAAAAGGCTAGGCCCTGATTCATCCTGCTTCTCTCCCTCTTAGTGGCCCTGTGACAGACAAAATCCCCTATGAGGTCCCAGGAGCTGAACTCCTTGCTAAGTCCTAAAGGCAGTCCAGAGTCAATGGACCTGGTGTTTGACCTCCACAACACTACCGCTAACATGGGCCTGTGCCTCATCGCCTACTCGGACTGCGATTGGATCTTTCTTCACATCTACAGATACCTGCAGGGTATCAGAGCAAATGATCCTCAACAGATACTCAAAGAGGAGATGGAGTCAAATCGTTTGTAATAAATTTTCTCATTGGAGTAGATATGCGCTGATTGAAAAGAGGGGATAGTTATATCCTATTCTAAAATATGGATAAAGGAAAGGTGACGAGGGATAGTACAACCTTTGATATTTTAACTCAGTAGGGTAGAACATGAGGTTGGCCCTTAACTCTGTCTCCAACAATTTGGATAGTAGCCTTCATTGTGCTTTGAACCAGATATATTTTGTTGATACACACAATCACAGTAGAAATAAGATCTGAGATTCCTATGACCCACATTGTAATGCTGAGGTGATTTCTGTCAGGCTTACCACTGTTGGGATTGACACGTTGGGTTTTTTTTTCAGAGGGAAAAAAAGATGTCTTACATACCTGTGAGGGTCATTCACTTCGACCCTCAAGGAAGAGTATTCTCTCTCCCTCTCTCGTTCTCGCTCTCCCTCTCTAGCTCTCCCTCTCTCTCTCGCTCTCTCTCTCTCTCTCTCTCTCTCTCTCTCTCTCTCTCTCGAGTCTGTAGGCAAGGACGGCTTTGGTGAGTAAATAAGGAGGTGGCCTTCTTTACTGCCATGGTGGTCAAACAGCCTTAGTGGTCTGGTGGCATCTCTCTGTATGTCGATGTTGTGATAGCTCGTTCTGGTATTTCTTAAGGGGGATTTGTGTGTATCGTCTTGTATTGTTAGGTATTACTGCACTGTTGGAGCTAGTTGAAGTCGGAAGTTTACATACACCTTAGCCAAATGCATTTAAACCCAGTTTTTCACAATTCCTGACATTTAATCCTAGTAAAAATTCCTTGTTTTAGGTCAGTTAGGATCCCCACTTTATTTTAAGAACCTGAAATGTCAGAATAATAGTAGAGAGAATGATTTTTTCAGCTTTTATTTCTTTCATCACATTCCCAGTGGGTCAGAAGTTTACATACACAGAATTAGAATTTGGTAGCATTGCCTTTAAATTGTTTAACTTGACCTTTTGTTCCAGATTTCCTCCGGAAAGACACGAAAGTACCAAGGGACTGAGCCTCTCTATCCATTCTTCATTAATGAATGTGCGTACTATGAGAAGGGCATAGCTCTCTCCCTGGCAAGACAGAGAAGTGTGGGGATAACGTCCATCTGGTTGGAGAGTGAAATAGAACAGGGAAAGTGGAAAAGTGCGCCAGAAGAAAGAGGAAGAAATTGAGGAGGAAGAGGAGATGGACGAAGGCTATCAGAAGCTAATGGAATATGGAGAGGAGAGTGACTAACTACTAAATGGACAATACAAATCAGAGCTAATTTCAAGTTCTTGATATGAACAGTAGATTCAAAACACACCTCAGGAATAAGGTTGTCAAGTGAGACACATTGTTCAAATGTTATGAACTTCAAAAGTGTAAAAATAAAATCCTTTACTGAAACGACAGCATTTGCTGATAAAACGCTTCAATACACACGCACACACACTAACTTAGTATGACATCATCAGCTCACAATTCAACATTTTCCACACTTGCTCGCTACTCCAGGATATCTCTTGGGAGATAAAATACATTCACAATAGATTTACTGAAGCACAAACATACCATATAATGTGCCATATGAACTACATTTGAGGCAGAAAATATGGTTAGAACCATTTGTTTTAAATATTGAAAAAAGAAAAAAAAAGAATCGACATCATTTTGAACTCATCAGCTACTTTAAGTCCACATTCTTTCATAAATCTTACCTTTCATAACGCATACCTTTTCATGAAACATTTGACTGCTGTCATATCATGTTTACATGTATACATGCAGACCTTATGGACACACAATTTAAATTAACATGTTTCCAACTACTCTATTCTTCTTGACGGTCAAGGGTTGATCAAGGTATTTGTCAGACATTAATCTTCACTTGCGAACAGTTAATTGTACATTGTAGACTAAATATAGATTAAATACCCAGGCCTACGAATAATGCCTTCGTTGCAAAGCATTTAAAAATAGGATCCAAAAATAAGTAGTATTCGAAGAAAAAGGATCATTAACGTTTTTCACACGACCACATTAAATACATTCTTGACATAATTAGTATTAACAGTTCACAGTTTAATCTTCGCATTTCTTTGAGATTATTAATAATAAAAAATATAAAAATGAATAAATTAAGTAAACCAAAAAAAACATAAATAACAAAAAAAAAGTAACACTATGTAAAATGCAACATAAATCAAAGTAACCACATCTAGTCAATAGTGAGCAATAGTCTACAACGGAATGTAACGTCATGTGTACAAACCAGAACCTTCGTAACAAAGTGACATTGTCCACTATTAACCTTGCTGTACTGTGGGGGTAATACATTCCTACGAAGTTCTGCAGAATCTTACAAATCAATCAAAATAATACTGATAAGACTAAACAAAACAAATCTCTTAAAAATCAACAAATTACATACAACATATCCAACCACAACCACTACAAACAATATGTATCTTTCTATAGATTGTCACTCAAAAGGAAATATTTGTAGCTTATATTTTTCCATTTGTCCTGGTTCTTCTAAGGTCAAAATACAATTTGAAATACAGTACCAGTCAAAAGTTCGGACACACCGACTCATTCAAGGGTTTTTATTTATTTTTACTATTTTTCTACATTGTAGAATAATAGTGCAGACATCAAAACTATGAAATAACACATATGGAATCATGTAGTAACCAAAAAAGTGTTGAACAAATCAAAACATATTTGATATTCTTCAAAGCAGCTACCCTTTGCCTTGATGACAGCTTTGCACACTCTTTACATTCTCTCAACCAGCATCATGAGGTAGTCACCTGGAATGCATTTCAATTAACAGGTGTGCCTTAAAAAGTTTATTTGAGGAATTTCTGTTCTTAATGTGTTTGAGCCAATCAGTTGTGACAAGGTAGGGGTGGTATACAGAAGACAGCCCTATGTGGTAAAAGATCAAGTCCATATTATGGAAAGAACAGCTCAAAAAAGCTAAGAGAAAAGTTGGTAAGTTGGTGGTTGAAGATATCCCTCTAGTGGTGTGGAGGCTGTGCTTTGGCAAAGTGGGTAGGGTTATATCCTTCCTGTTTGGCCCTGTCCGAAGGTGTCCTCGGATGGGGCCACAGTGTCTCCTGACCCCTCCTGTCTCAGCCTCCAGTATTTATGCTGCAGTAGTTTATGTGTCGGGGGGCTAGGGTCAGTTTGTTTTATCTGGAGTACTTCTCCTGTCCTATTCGGTGTCCTGTGTGAATTTAAGTGTGCTCTCTCTAATTCTCTCTTTCTCTCTCTCTCTCGGAGGACCTGAGCCCTAGAACCATGCCTCAGGACTACCTGACATGACGACTCCTTGCTGTCCCCAGTCCACCTGGCCGTGCTGCTGCTCCAGTTCAACTGTTCTGCCTTATTATTATTGGACCACGCTGGTCATTTATGAACATTTGAACATCTTGGCCATGTTATGTTATAATCTCCACCCGGCACAGCCAGAAGAGGACTGGCCACCCCACATAGCCTGGTTCCTCTCTAGGTTTCTTCCTAGGTTTTGTCCTTTCTAGGGAGTTTTTCCTAGCCACCGTGCTTCTACACCTGCATTGCTTGCTGTTTGGGGTTTTAGGCTGGGTTTCTGTACAGCACTTTGAGATATCAGCTGATGTACAAAGGGCTATATAAATACATTTGATTTGATTTTTGACAGTCCATCATTACTTTAAGATATGAGGGTCAGTAAATCCGAAAACCAAAAACCATCAAGCGCTATGATGAACCTGGCTCTCATGAGGACCACCACAGGAAAGGAAGACCCAGAGTTACCTCTGCTGTGGAGAATAAGTTCATTAGAGTAACCAGCCTCAGAAATTGCAGCCCAAATAAATGCTTTACAGAGTTCAAGTTACAGATACATCAACTGTACAGAGGAGACCATGTGGATCAAGCTTTCATGGTTGAATTGCTGCAAAGAAACCACTACTAAAGGACACCAATAATAAGAAGAGACTTGCTTGGGCCAAGAAACACGAGCAATGGACATTAGACCGGTGGAAATCTGGTCCTTTGGTCTGATGAGTCCAAATGTTTTTGGTTCCAAGCGCCATGTCTTTGTGAGACGCAGAGTAGGTCAACGGATGATCTCTGCATGTGTGGTTCCCACCGTGAAGCATGTAGGAGGAGGTATGGTGGTGCTTTGCTGGTGACACTGTGATTAATTTAGAATGCAAGGCACACTTAACCAGCATGGCTACCACAGCATTATGACGTGATACGCCATCCCATCTGGTTTGAGCTTAGTAGGACTCTAATTAGTTTTTCAACAGGACAATGACCCAACACAACCTCCAGGCTGTGTAAGGGCTATTTGACCAAGAAGGAGTGTGATGGAGTGCTGCGTCAGATGACCTGACCTCCACAATCACCTGACCTCAAACCAATTGAGATGGTTTGGGATGAGTTGGACTGCAGAGTGAAGGAAAAGCACCCAACAAGTGCTCAGCATATGCGGGAACTCCTTCAAGACTGTTTAAAAAGCATTCCAGGTGAAGCTGGTTGAGAGAATGCCAAGAGTGTGCAAAGGTGTCATCAAGGCAAAGGGTGGCTACTTTTGAGAATCTAAAATTGAAAATATATTTTGATTTGTTTCAACACTTTTTTGGTTACTACATGATTCCATGTTATTTGATAGTTTTGATGTCTTCATTATTTTTCTACAATGTAGAATAAGAAAACCCTGGAATGAGTCGGTGTGACCAAACTTTTGACTGGTACTGTAATCAAATGTTTGGACTAAACTTGAATCACCATAAACATATTTCCTTCAGAACGGTTTGATTTTCCAAACATGGGCCAATAATATTTCTTGCTAGTACATATGAAAGTCGAATGGAAGCATCTCTGACTGTGGCTGGTTACGGTTTGGAAAGTCTATTATAAACAATTATATGCTTGTTGGTCTAACCAATGGTACATTTTGTTCTGGGTCACACTGTTTCCCAATTTCAACTCCCTCACCCTTACACTAGGCACTTTAATAGATCTGAAATGATTGGATAAGCAACTGTGTGAAAAGCAATAGGGTGAAAATCCCAGTAGCCTATCAGAGGGCAAAGATTAGCATTTTCATATATTCTAATTCAGTTATTTCAATATTAACAAGTATCATGTGGTTGGAATTATGGTTTTGATTTGGAAATGTGCCTATATAAAAACAGATAGTCAGGCACCAGCAGGCCTGGTCTCTATGCTACCCTGTAGGCAGTCATGCGGTAGTAGTTCTGACTGTGGCTGCGTGCCGCCCACACCAGGAGAGCGGCAGCCATCATGTGCAGTGGGGACGAGATGAGGGCCAGGTAGAGGGACCAGCCCAGGGAGCCGTCCACCTTGTCTGGCAGCACAGAGACCCTGTGGAGGAGATCCATCCCTGCCAGGTAACAGCACACTGTGGCTAGAGTACACAGCCCTTCAGGGAGAGCAGGAGGAAGAGGGGGGTCAGGTATATGCAATTGTTGTATATTTCTAAAAGAAATCAAGGATGACTTTTTCCTTCAACCATTGCTGCATTAATGGTGAGTCTTAAAACATGATCTCAAGGATAGCTGCATGTTGTTTTTTCCCCACTTTTATCTAACCAGGTTAAACCGGTTGAGAACAAGTTCTCATTTACAACTGCGACCTGGCCAAGATAAAGCAAAGCAGCACAAAAACAACACAGAGTTACACATAAACAAATGTACAGTCAATAACACTACAGAAAAATATATGTACAGTGTTTGCAAATTTAGAAGAGTAGGGTAGGCCATAGAGGTGAAATAATTACAACTTAGCATTAACACTGGAGTGATGGATGTGCAGATGATGATGTGCAAGCAGATATACTAGGTTGCAAAATAGCAAGAGAAATAAATAATAATCTGGGGATGAGGTAGTTGGGTGTGCTATTTACAGATTGGCTGTGTACAGGTTCAGTGATCGGTAAGCTGCTCAGACAGCTGATGCTTAAAGTTAGAGAGGGAGATATAAGACTCCAGCTTCAGCGATTTTTGCAATTAGTTCCAGTCATTGGGAGCAGAGAACTGGAAGGAAAGGTGGCCAAAGGAAGTGCTGGCTTTGGGGCTGACCAGTGAAATATACCTGCTGGAGCGCATGCTACGGGTGGGTGTTGCTATGGTGACCAGTGAGCTGAGACAAGGCAGGGCTTTACCTAGCAAAGACTTATAGATGACCTGGAGCCAGTGGGTTTGGCGACGAATATGTAGTGATGGCCAGCCAACGAGCGCATACAGGTCGCAGTAGTGAGTAGTATATGGGGTTTTGGTGACAAAACGGATGGCACTGTGATAGACTACATCCAGTTTGCTTAATAGAGTGTTCAATTTTGTAAATGACATCTGAAGTCAAGGATCGGTAGGAGTCAGTTTTACTAGGGTAAGTTTGGCAGCATGAGTGAAGGAGGATTTGTTGCAAAAAAGGAAACCGATTCTAGATTTAATTTTGGATTGGAGATGCTTGATGTGAGTCTGGAAGGAGCATTTACAGTCTTACCAGACACCTAGGTATTTGTAGTTGTCCACATATTCTAGGTCAGAACCGTCCAGAGTAGTGATGCTAGTCGGGCGGGAGGGTGCGGGCAGCAATCGGTTGAAGAGCATGCACTAAGTTTTACTTGCATTTAAAAGCAGTTGGAGGCCACGGAAGGTGTATGGCGTTGAAGCTCGTTTTGAGGTTTGTTAACACAGTGTCCAAAGAAGGGCCAGAAGTATACAGAATGGTGTCGTCTGCGTAAAGGTGGATCAGAGAATGACCAGCAGCAAGAGCGACATCATTGACATATACAGAGAAAAGAGTCGGCCCGAGTATTGAACCCTGTGGCACCCCCATAGAGACTGCCAGAGGTCCAGACAACAGGCCCTGAACTCTACAACACACTGAACTCTATCTGAGAAGTAGTTGGTGAACCGGGCGAGGGAGTCATTTGAGAAGCCAAGGCTATTGAGTCTGCCGATAAGAATGCAGTGATTGATAGAGTGGAAAGCTTTGGCCAGGTTGATGAAGACGGCTGCACAGTACTGTCTTTTATTGACGGCGGTTATGATATTGTTTAGGACCTTGAGCGTGGCTGAGGTGCACCCATGACCGGCTCGGAAACCAGATTGCATAGTGTAGAAGGTACCCTGGGATTCGAAATGGTCGGTGATCTGTTTGTTAACTTGGCTTTCGAAGACTTTAGAAAGGCAGGGCAGGATGGATATAGAAGAGGGAGCAGCTTTCCAATCTTCAAATCAAATTTTATTTGTCACATACACATGGTTAGCAGATGTTAATGCGAGTGTAGCGAAATGCTTGTGCTTCTAGTTCCGACAATGCAGTAATAACCAACAAGTAATCTAACTAACAATTCCAAAACTACTGTCTTATACACAGTGTAAGGGGAAAAAGAATATGTACATAAAGATATATGAATGAGTGATGGTACAGAGCGGCATAGGCAAGATGCAATAGATGGTATCG
Source organism: Oncorhynchus tshawytscha (assembly GCF_018296145.1). Lineage (NCBI taxonomy): Eukaryota > Metazoa > Chordata > Actinopteri > Salmoniformes > Salmonidae > Oncorhynchus > Oncorhynchus tshawytscha. Next base: position 35,936,780 of record NC_056443.1, on the reverse strand, counting down.
AGTACAGTATATACATATGAGATGAATATGTAAACAAAGTGGCATAGTTAAAGTGGCTAGTGATACATGTATTACATAAGGATGCAGTCGATGATATAGAGTACAGTATATACGTATGCATATGAGATGAATAATGTAGGGTAAGTAACATTATATAAGGTAGCATTGTTTAAAGTGGCTAGTGATATATTTACATCATTTCCCATTATTAAAGTGGCTGGAGTTGAGTCAGTGTCAGTGTCAGTGTGTTGGCAGCAGCCACTCAATGTTAGTGGTGGCTGTTTAACAGTCTGATGGCCTTGAGATAGAAGCTGTTTTTCAGTCTCTCGGTCCCAGCTTTGATGCACCTGTACTGACCTCGCCTTCTGGATGATAGCGGGGTGAACAGGCAGTGGCTCGGTGGTTGATGTCCTTGATGCTGCGCCCTCTTCACGATGCTGTCTGTGTGAGTGGACCAATTCAGTTTGTCTGTGATGTGTATGCCGAGGAACTTAAAACTTGCTACCCTCTCCACTACTGTTCCATCGATGTGGATAGGGGGGTGTTCCCTCTCCTGTTTCCTGAAGTCCACAATCATCTCCTTAGTTTTGTTGACGTTGAGTGTGAGGTTATTTTCCTGACACCACACTCCGAGGGCCCTCACCTCCTCCCTGTAGGCCGTCTCGTCGTTGTTGGTAATCAAGCCTACGACTGTTGCCTACGACTGTTGTGTCGTCCGCAAACTTGATGATTGAGTTGGAGGCGTGCGTGGCCACGCAGTCGTGGGTGAACAGGGAGTACAGGAGAGGGCTCAGAACGCACCCTTGTGGGGCCCCAGTGTTGAGGATCAGCGGGGAGGAGATGTTGTTGCCTATTTGGGCGGTAAGCAAATTGGAGTGGGTCTAGGGTGTCAGGTAGGGTGGAGGTGATATGGTCCTTGACTAGTCTCTCAAAGCACTTCATGATGACGGAAGTGAGTGCTACGGGGCGGTAGTCGTTTAGCTCAGTTACCTTAGCTTTCTTGGGAACAGGAACAATGGTGGCCCTCTTGAAGCATGTGGGAACAGCAGACTGGTATAGGGATTGATTGAATATGTCCGTAAACACACCGGCCAGCTGGTCTGCGCATGCTCTGAGGGCGCGGCTGGGGATGCTGTCTGGGCCTGCAGCCTTGCGAGGGTTAACACGTTTAAATGTCTTACTCACCTCGGCTGCAGTGAAGGAGAGACCGCATGTTTTCGTTGCAGGCCGTGTCAGTGGCACTGTATTGTCCTCAAATCGGGCAAAAAAGTTATTTAGTCTGCCTGGGAGCAAGACATCCTGGTCCGTGACTGGGCTGGATTTCTTCCTGTAGTCCGTGATTGACTGTAGACCCTGCCACATGCCTCTTGTGTCTGAGCCGTTGAATTGAGATTCTACTTTGTCTCTGTACTGACGCTTAGCTTGTTTGATAGCCTTGCGGAGGGAATAGTTGCACTGTTTGTATTCGGTCATGTTACCAGACACCTTGTCCTGATTAAAAGCAGTGGTTCGCGCTTTCAGTTTCACGCGAATGCTGGCATCAATCCACGGTTTCTGATTAGGGAATGTTTTAATCATTGCTATGGGAACGACATCTTCAACGCACGTTCTAATGAACTCGCACACCGAATCAGCGTATTCGTCAATATTGTTATCTGACGCAATATGAAACATATCCCAGTCCACGTGATGGAAGCAGTCTTGGAGTGTGGAGTCAGCTTGGTCGGACCAGCGTTGGACAGACCTCAGCGTGGGAGCCTCTTGTTTTAGTTTCTGTCTGTAGGCAGGGATCAACAAAATGGAGTCGTGGTCAGCTTTTCCGAAAGGAGGGCGGGGGATCTCAGACGATACGAAAGAGAAGTTGAATAGGCTAGTAATAGGGGTTGCAACAATTTCGGCAGATAATTTTAGAAAGAGGGGGTCCAGAAAGTCTAGCCCAGCTGATTTGTAGTGATCCAGATTTTGCAGCTCATCAGCTGTCTGGATTTGGGTGAAGGAGAAGCGGGGGGGGGGACTTGAGCAAGTTACTGCAGGGAGTGCTGAGATGTTGGCTGGGGTAGGTGTAGTCAGGTGGAAAGCATGGCCAGCCGTAGAAAAATGCTTATTGAAATTATTGATAATCGTAGATTTATCAGTGGTGACAGTGTTTCCTGTCCTCAGTGCAGTGGGCAGCTGGGAGGAGGTGCTCTTATTCGCCATGGACTTTACAGTGTCCCAAAACTTTTTGGAATTAGTGCCACAGGAAACAAATTTCTGTTAGAAATAGATGATGAACAGTCAGTTATATGAATCTTCTGTGTTGTGCAAAGGCAAAAACCAAAACGTGCACAACAATGTGGTCCCCAGGACCGAGTTTGGGAAAAGCTGGACTAGTGTATGCGACAGCTTTAGAATTCACTATTCCACTATAGTAGAACAAAGTTGTGGTCAATAGCCATGGTGCCTAGCACTGAAATGCCCTTCTGGAAACAATGAAGAAACGTACAACTTATTATAAACTGGGTGGTCCAAGCCCTGAATGCTGATTGGCTGACAGCTGTGGTATATCAGACCGTATACCACTGGTATGACAAAACTTTTATTTGTACTGCTTTAATTACATTGGTAACCACTTTATAATAGCAATAACGCACCTCTGGGTTTGTCGTATACGGCCAATATACCACGGCAAAGGCTCCGCGTTGCATCGTATCTAAGAACAGCCCTTAGCCGTGGTTTATTGGCCATATACCACACCCACATGGGCCTTATTGCTTAAGAAGAGAATGATAAGAACAATACAATGTTTAATAAATCTCTCACCAGCCAGCAGGTGGAGCATTCCTATGCCCAGGGTGGGGGTGAGACTGTGGCAGAGGCAGGCACAGAACCCTATCAAGCCTGCCAGCACCACCAGACCTAAGGAGATTAATGGCAGTAGGAACTGGCACCTCCACAGGTCTGCACACAGATAGGGATCCAAGTTAGAGCTCAATAGGCAAGCAGTAGAAACTCTCACACACAATTCAGATAGAAAAAGCATGAGCATCCAAGTGCATACAATCATACTGTGTCTATTATTGAATATCACAGACGCCAGGTATAAGTTATTTATGCATTGCATAATGCAAATCACACAATGTGGGCATAAGCCAGGGTGAACCAACTCCGGTTCTGGAGAGCTACAGCGTGATCCAACTCCGGTTCTGGAGAGCTACAGCGTGATCCAACTCCGGTTCTGGAGAGCTACAGCGTGATCCAACTCCGGTTCTGGAGAGCTACAGCGTGATCCAACTCCGGTTCTGGAGAGATACAGGGTGATCCAACTCCGGTTCTGGAGAGATACAGCGTGATCCAACTCCGGTTCTGGAGAGATACAGGGTGATCCAACTCCGGTTCTGGAGAGATACAGGGTGATCCAACTCTGGTTCTGGAGAGATACAGGGTGATCCAACTCCGGTTCTGGAGAGATACAGGGTGATCCAACTCCGGTTCTGGAGAGATACCGGGTGAATCAATTGTGTTCATATTGTGTTGGAACAAAAGCTTGCACACCCCGATTGTTTTCCAGGCCTGGAGTTGGTGACCCCTGGCACAAGGCATTGAGCATGCATAGCATAGCATAAGGCATAAGGCATTGAGCATAGCATAGCATAAGGCATTGAGCATAGCATAGCATAGCATAGCATAGCATAGCATAGCATAGCATAGCATAGCATAGCATATCACAGAAGCTGGGTGAGGTAACAGATCAATACATTGTAATTTGCTAAATAAATCAATACAGGCTTACAGGTCCGCAGCATGTCCTCTCCACTGTTGTGGTTCCCTGGCTCTTTGTACTTTGGGGTAAACTGCTGTGTTAACGTGAAGCTAACACACTTCATCACCATCTTTGGATCTGAAACGGAGGAGAAATTGAGAAATAAAAAAAAACATAAATCATGCCCTGATAAAACCATGGATTGGATCAACAAATTGTTTTGAGGAAATCCGTGGTGACTGAGTTTATGGGAGGAGATTAGGTTGTACATACCTGACTCCTTGTACCAGTGGGTATGAGATGGCACCAAAACGCAGCGCCACCAGAGGCCTATGGTCCCGTTGAGACGGAAGAGCGTGTCGCTGTAGGTCTTCTCATCGAATTCCCCGTCCATGAATTCATCATGCAGCGACCGCAGTTCGGATACGTTGGCCTCGCCGTGCACTGGGGGACTAGTGTACTGGTACCAGTGCTGCGTCCCAACCGCTACAGACAGGTACACCGTAGCCAGCACGCTGAGCACACAGCTGATAACCAAAGCCGTGGCATAACGGTTGTCAACCATTGTTTACCAACTGAGAGAGGCGTCAAATAGGAGATTATAGCAAACGCTTCACTTCGCCTCTTCCTCTCTGATTATAGCTACCGGTGGCGATGGCCCCGTCACTGCGTGTTTTCCAATACCCGTGCCAAAGTAGAGTAGGCAGTCTCAAGCAACGATTCAGGAGGAAATCGTGCGATGTAATATTATCCAATCCACTCAGAAATGGCATAGATGTAGACTACATAAAACACGCCTTTACTAGCTGCCTTGTTCATATCCAACACTGTTTCAACACTGTAGGTGTCCCTGTCGCGCGCAGCCTAGATGCGCCATCTGTTCGCTTGTCCCACTTCTTAAAAATCACTGCTGCATATGGTGGTGGGTGGGTGGCCTGACGATGCGACAGATTATTTGGCTACCCCGCCTGTTGTACAAGTACAAAACAAACACATACTGTTATATCATACTAAATGAGTAGTAGCAAATAATAAATGTGTCATTATTTTTATTTTCTCTTGCCGGTATCGCCTACACTTGTTTCATGAGGAACAGCACCTGCGAACTTAAGCTTGTTAAGAAAAATTGTAAACACATACATCCATGCGTTTTCCTTTTCCGGCAGGCGGCAGTGGAATGCTGGGTATTATAGTTTTACTCATAGCTCGAAGACAGTGTCTGAGTAGTGAGGCTAACGAAGCCGACTGTTGACTAAAGTCAACCCATCCCCACATTTAACCCAACCCCGCTCCATCAGAGAGGTGCGGGGGTCTGCCTTAATCGACATTTTACGTCATCTGCGCCCAATGCATTTTGTGTAAATGATTTAAATTCAAGTTTAAACCATACATTTTTAGGCCTAGACCTACAATTCACATCTTGAAAATGTCTAATAATCTGAATTATTGAATAAAATAGAATATCCTACTCCTCTAGAGAAGGTAGGCTAAGATACACATAACTATATGGAAATGAGATATGAACTGAATATATGAACTGAATTTAATTATTTGACCTGTAACCTTAACTCAAATATGACAAAATAAATAAAAACGTTTTTGCCTAGGAACTGATGCAGGTTGGTGTTGATTTTGCAGAGTGAGGGTTTGAGTTTTAGGACTGATTAGTTGCCTTCAGGTCCTTTAGTGGCTGTGTGATGTCTCACTCATGACTTTAGGAATATGCCTATGTAAATTCAATAGAGAACAGTTGCAAAGCACAACTGATTGTTATAATAGCACCACTACCTTCTTGGTAAACCATATTCTATGAAATAACCATGCATGATTTCAAAGGTATTGTACTGAAATAATGCATAAGGAACCTTTTCTATATGATTGACAGAAAATGTATTTCAAAGAGAGTTTACAGAAGAAAACAAATGAAAAATAGTACAAATGTGGCTTATTATAATGAATATTCAAATACTTACCCATTATTGGGGGCGGCAGGGTAGCCTAGTGGTTAGAGCATTGGACTAGTAACCGGAAGGTTGCAAGTTCAACAAGGTACAAATATGTCGTTTTGCCCCTGAACAGGCAGTTAACCCACTGTTCCTAGGCCGTCATTGAAAATAAGAATTTGTTCTTAACTGACTTGCCTGGTTAAATATAGGTAAAAAAATATATTAAAAAAGTGTGAAATATAAATTCTGTTGATTCTAAAATGTCTTATTGGTTGATTTTATAAGTTCTTAATACATATATGACTAGAGCTACATCAAGTTATCTGTATTCAGTATCTATAGTGCAATATTCAGAAGTTCAGGAGTAGTTTGTCTTAGAATCCGTGGTGCACCCTTAGATTACTTAATCTTGACTGTGGGCACTTATATAAGGTAATGTGGTATGACGTGATATGAGGTACTGTAGTGGTGACCAATCTGTTCCTTGTCTCATGTCTACGATGTATTGTTAATGCATTCCTTTTAACTGCCAGCACCTGTTCTCTACTTCCGTGTAATGGTCATTAGGCTGGAGTAAAACACAAAGCATATTGTGACATTAGGGATGCCAATCAATAAATACAATATAAAAGTAACACATGAAAAACACTACTTTTGTCACAGTTAGTTTGCACCTATTGTATCAAATCTGATGTCCTAGAATGAATATTGTATTACAATACAAATTCATCCAGTAAAAATTGCAAACGTAAAGTTGGCAGCATCTAAATTAAAGTGTCTCTCCAGTCTTCGGTTCAGTTCCTTCATCACCTGATGTAAAACCTCAACAATCTCTGAAGGACCAAATCAAACCAATCAAATCAAACCAAATTTTATTGGTCACATACAAAACGAATCAAATATCCGCCGAATACAACAGGACCTTACAGTGAAATGCTTACTTACAAGACCTTAACCAACACTGCAGTTTTTAAATAAATACCTAAGAAATAAACGTAACAAATTAGTAAAGAGCAGCAATAAAATAACAATAGCGACGTTATATACAGCGGGTGTCAATATGCCAAAGCTTAGTCGAGGTAATTGAGGTAATATGTACATGTAGGTAGAGTTATAAAAGTGACTATTCATAGATAATAAATAGAGAGCATGAAAAGAGGGGGGGGGGGTGTCAATGCATATTGTCTGGATAGCCATTTGATTAGAGGTTCTAGAGTCTTATGGCTTGGGGATAGAAGTTGTTTAGAAGCCTCTTGGACCTAGACTTGGCGCTCGGGTACCACTTGCCATGAGGTAGCAGAGAGAACAGTCTCTGGGTGGCTAGGCCTTCCTCTGCGACCGCCTGGTATAGAGGTCCTGGATGGCCCAGTGATGTATTGGGCCGTACGCACTGCCCTTTGTAAGGCATTGCGGTCGGAGGCCGAGCAGTTGCCATACAAGGCAGTGACGCAACCCGTCAGGATGCTCTCAATAGTGCAGCTGTAGAACCTTTTGAGGATCTAAGGACCCATGCCAAATCTTTACAGTCCCCCGATGGGGAATAGATTATGTTGTGCTCTATACACAAATGTCTTGGTGTATTTGGACCATGTGACTCTTATGTGGATGATGTCACAAATATTTGTTGGTCTGAGCATCCAGACACTGCACTTGATGAATTTATGAAATTACTTCTTCCAATGATTGAACATGCACCTGTTAAGAAACTGACTGTTAGAACTGTTAAGGCTTCATGGATTGATGAGGAATTGAAAAACTGAATGGTTGAAAGAGATGGGGGGGAAAGGAGTGGCTAATAAGTCTGGCTGCACATCTGACTGGCTGATTTACTGCAAATTGAGAAATTATGTGACTAAACTCAACAAAAAGAAGAAGAAACTGTATTATGAAGCAAGGATCAATGTTATAAAGAATTATGGAAAAAAACTTTGGAGTACTTTAAATGAAATTATGGGGAGAAAGACAAATTCAACTCCTAAATGCTCTTCAACCAATCGCTGCCTGCACCTGTCCACCTGTCCAACATCACTACTCTGGACGGTCTGACTTAGAATATGTGGACAACTACAAATACCTAGGTGTCTGGTTAGACTGTAAACTCTCCTTCCAGACTCACATCAAACATCTCCAATCCAAATTTAAATCTAGAATTGGCTTCCTATTTCGCAACAAAGCATCCTTCACTCATGCTGCCAAACATACCCTTGTAAAACTGACCATCGTACCAATCCTCGACTTCGGCGATGTCATTTACAAAATAGCCTCCAATCCCTGCTCAATAAATTGGATGCAGTCTATCACAGTGCCATCCGTTTTGTCACCAAAGCCCCATATACTGCCAACCACTGCGACCTGTACACTCTCGTTGGCTGGCCCTCGCTTCATACTCATCGCCAAACCCACTGGCTACAGGTCATTTACAAGACCCTGCTAGGTAAAGTCCCCCCTTATCTCAGCTCGCTGGTCACCATAGCAGCACCCACCTGTAGCACGCGCTCCAGCAGGTATATCTCTCCGGTCACCCCCAAAACCAATTCTTCCTTTGGCCGCCTCTCCTTCCAGTTCTCTGCTGCCAATGACTGGAACGAACTACAAAAATCTCTGAAACTGGAAACACTTATCTCCCTCACTAGCTTTAAGCACCAGCTGTCAGAGCAGCTCACAGATTACTGCACCTGTACATAGCCCATCTATAATTTAGCCCAAACAACTACCTCTTTCCCAACTGTATTTATTTATTTATTTTGCTCCTTTTCACCCCATTATTTCTATCTCTACTTTGCACATTCTTCCACTGCAAATCTACCATTCCAGTGTTTTACTTGCTATATTGTATTTACTTCGCCACCATGGCCTTTTTTTGCCTTTACCTCCCTTATCTCACCTCACTTGCTCACATTGTATATAGACTTATTTTTCTACTGTATTATTGACTGTATGCTTGTTTTACTCCATGTGTAACTCTGTGTTGTTGTATGTGTCAAACTGCTTTGCTTTATCTTGGCCATGTCGCAATTGTAAATGAGAACTTGTTCTCAACTTGCCTACCTGGTTAAATAAAGGTAAAATAAAATAAGAATAAATCAAATAACAAATCAAATGGCTTATTCATCACAAAACCATTTGATGTTGGCAATTGTTTTAATGACTTTATTGACAAAGTCTGAAAACTTAGGCAGGAAATGCCAACAGCGAGCAGTGAGCCATCATATTCATGCGTAAAAAAACTAATAATGAATGAAAAGCATCGCAGGTTTGAATTTTGTAATGTTATTGTGTGAGAGGTAGACAAATTATTGTTATCGATTAATAATGACAAAACTCCTGGCATTGACGACTTTGATGGAAAGATACTGAGGATGGTAGCTGACTCTACAGCCACTCCTATCTGTCATATCTTTAATCTGAGCCAGAGGAATGTCTTTGTCCTGAGTCCTGGAAGGAAAGAAAAGTAATTCCGCTACCCAAGAGTGGTAAATCAGCATTTACTGGTTCTAACAGCAGACCTATAAGCTTGCTGCCAGTTTGGCCAAATACAATGCTATTTCTCTGTAAACAAAAGAACAACAGACGTTCAGCATATTGATAGAGAAGGGCACTCAACAAGTACTGCACTGACACAAATGACTGATGAATGGTTGAAAGAAGTTGATAAGAAGAAGATTCTGGAGAGCTGTATTGTTAGATTTCAGTGCACACTTTTATATTATTGACCATAACCTTTTGTTTAAAAAATGTATGTGTTATGGCTTTCTATCTAATAGAACTCAAAGGGTTTTCTTTAATGTAAGCTTCTCTTATGTCAAACATGTAAAATGTGGAGTACCACAGGGCATGTCTCCAGGCCCTCTACTCTTTCTAATTTTACCAATGACCTGCCAAAAAGCAAACCTTGCAGTAATCTGAGACGACGCTCAGAAAATAAATAAAATGATCCGCCATGTTGGATTCAACAGAAATCAGAAATCACATTATAAATATTCCCTTACCTTTGATGATCTTCATCAGAATGCACTCCCAGGAATCCTAGTTCCACAATAAATGCTTGATTTCTTAGATAATGTCCATTATTTATGTACAAGTAGCTACTTTTGTTAGCGCTTTTAGTACACAAATCCAGACGCTCGTGCGGGTCAATCCGAACGTCAGACGAAAACTTCAAAAAGTAATATTACAGGTCGAAGAAACTTGTCAAACTGAGTATAGAATCAATCTTTAAGGTGTTGTTATCATAAATCTCCAATACAATTCCAACCGGAAAATTCCTTTGTTTATAGAGAAGCCATGGAAAGCAGGTCACTATTATGTGAATTGCGCATGACCAGCCCTTGGCTCTCTGCCAGAGACCTGGCTCATTCAGCTCCCATTGAGCCCCACAACACAGTAGAAGCCTCATTCAAGTTTCTAAAGACAGTTGAAATCTAGTGGAAGCCCTAGGAAGTGCAACTTCATCCATATCCCACTGTGAATTCAATAGGGACTGGGTTGAAAATCAACCAATCTCAAATTCCTTTCTGTTTGGATTTCTTCTCAGGTTTTTGCCTGCCATATTTTTTTTATTTTTTTTACTAGGCAAGTCAGTTAAGAACAAATTCTTATTTACAATGACAGCCTAGGAACAGTGGGTTAACTGCCTGTTCAGGGGCAGAACGACATATTTGTACCTTGTCAGCTCGGGGTTTGAACTTGCAACCTTCCGTTTACTAGACCAATGCTCTAACCACTAGGCAACCCTGCCGTCTGTGAGTTATGGTATACTCACAGACATCATTCAAACAGTTTTAGAAAACTTCAGAGTGTTTTCTATCCAATACTAATAACAATATGCATATATTAGCAACTGGGAATGAGGAGCAGGCCGTTTACTCTGGGCACCCTTCCTCCAAGCTACTCAATACTGCCCCTGCAGCCATAAGAAGTTAATGACCTTTCCACAGGTGCATTTTCAATAATTAATTGTTTATGGTTCATTGAACAAGCATGGGAAACTGTTTTTAACCTCTTTAGGGTATGTGGGACGCTAGCATCCCACCTGACCAACATCCAGTGAGATTGCAGAGCGCCAAATTCAAATACAGAAATACTCATTATAAAAATTCAGAAAAGATACAACAGCTCACGCAAGACCCCTGACTCAATCAGCTCTTATTCCCTCATCCTTCACAGTAGAAGCATCAAACAAGGTTCTAAAGACTGTTGATATCTAGTGGAAGCCTTAGAAAGTGCAATATGAACTCATAGACACTGTATTTTCGATAGGCAACGACTTGAAAAACTACAAACTTCAGATTTCCCACTTCCTTGTTGGATTTTTTCTCAGGTTTTTGCCTGCCATATGAGTTGTGTTATACTCACAGACATCATTCAAACAGTTTAGAAACTTTAGCTTTTAGGACTGAGTAGGAGGCAGTTTACTCTGCTTACTCAGATTTTGGACCTCTGGCTGCCTTTGACCTGTTTTTTGCATGCCCTCGGTTTCGGTCAATAAACATTTGTGACTCTAGCTGTCTGCATCTGGGTCTTATCCTGAGTTCTGATAACATTATTATCAAATAGCCACAGTAGCCTACTTGGCCACTGTTAAAACTGTAACTTAAAGTGGGTACAGCCTTAGTGTTCACAGTAAACGCAAACTCGAAGTTGCACAAAATTTTCACATCATTCAAGTTTGCGCTCAGCAGACTTGAAATTTGTTCAGTGCCTAATTTGTTTTGAGGTAACATTGGTTACAATGACATTTCAGTATAAACCGTGGAGGGCTGTGGAGTTTGAGTTATGTATAAACCATGGAGGGCTGAGGAGGACTGTGTAATTTAGGTTTTTTAGGACTGTGTAATTTTTATCAAACTACATTTCTGCATGGCTGCAGCATCTGCTGGTTTCATTCTTATCATTTAACTTAATGAGTGTCTGATTTAGGGAAACCAGAGCAGTAGGCCTATAGTGTGATGCTAGCTAGATCTATTCTGAATTTTTTTAAGCCACCTTTTCTATAGCTAGCTTCAGTTAGCTTCACATTCCAATTCAGGCTCCAACCACGCTGCAAAGGAAGGATATTGATCCAACACCTGTAACTAACCCAAGCCAGGCCCGTATTGTTGTGTGCATACCTTGTGTGTACAGCCCAGTGAGTCGAATGCCAATATCTTCATTGAGACAATGTTAAAAACGCATTCCATGTACAACTAAGTTTTTGCCTAAAACAAAAGGAAAACAAATAAGTTATCCTGCAAATTCAGGCTATTGCTGCAAATAGGCTATTAGAAGTGCAGACTTTCTTTTAATATGGCCGTCTTTGGTTTACCTGAATGGTGAGCCACCTTCGTGTCAACGGTTATCCTGAGTTGAGTTCAGAATTGACCAAAGTTAGCTCATGAACATCTTTATCCCATTATTAGTATACTCCTCGGGTTTGTAGACTCCTCAGTCAATGACATTTGTGTAAGGGAGGAATGCAAACCTGCATATATGGCAGCCCAGGGGAACTGGAGTTTGACCCTGTGGCATGATGTTATGGAATCCTATAATCACCCTGGATTATAACTGGGGGGGTTCGGAACTATGGGACAGCATAAACTGATCCATCAAAACAGGTTCTCTGTCCTTGAAATCTTTCTTCGATTGATTTGACAGTATATGGGTAAGATAATACACAGTAAAACTCCTGTTCAATGACACAACAACTTTATTAAATACTTTTTTTTTTATTCTGACCATGATTGATTTATTTATACCCCTCTTTCATTCTAGAATGGAATCATTTTACAATTGAGCTCACAGGATACAGTACTTGTTTTTGTTTTGAAAATATATGCTAATGCGTGATTAAGCAATAAGGCATGAGGGGGTGAGGTATTTCAAATCAAATCTAATGTTATTTGTCCCATACATGTGTTTGTGTTTCTAGCTCCAACAGTGCAGTAATATCTAACAAGTAATATCTAATAATACACACAATCTAAAGTAAAGGAATGGAATTAAGAATATATAAGTGTTTGCATGAGCTGTGTCAGAGCGACATAAACTAAGATAGTATAGAATAGAATAGAATACAGTATATACATATGTGTCACGCTCTGGCCATAGAGAGGTTTTTATTATCTATTTTGGTTAGGCCAGGGTGTGACTAGCGTGGGCATTCTATGTTAATTTTCTATGTTTTGGATAGAGGAAATAAAAAGAAAGAAATAAAGGAAATAAAATACAAAATGTTTCCTGTCTTAACACTTGATGAGTTTAGTTTTTCAGAGATATTGTACGCTTCAAACTTTTTACATCTACAGTTAATCTGAGCGATATTTGTGGAATTGCATCTAGTGTTAGTCTGGCGAAAGATACATGTCTGTCTTCTCCAGAGTCTGGGAAGGCTCTTGGATGTTGTCGGCACGTTGCATTGATAATGAAGGGGCTGCGACTTCAACGTGCTACGCTGGAATCCCCTTTTCAAATTGAAAGAATCATTAAACTAGCTACCTGTTTGTCTGTCTCTAGTTGGGGCGAGGCGAATTGATTAGGAAGCGAGGAGCATTTTGCATGCGAATATCTCGCATGTGAGAACCAATCAAAGCTCAATTTCTGGGAGAGCGAATATTGCACCAACAAAACTAGCTGCTGTCCAGACCAGTGGGACACAACACTCTCTCACTGTGTACCATGTGGAAGTGTTGGGCTGATCTAGTGTAGTCTTGTTGTTCCAGTTTTTAAAGCCAGATAGTCAGATAAACATCACAATTTGGAGCCATACTGTACCTTGTCATTCAATCCACTCATTTAGTCAACAAATAGTAAACACTACAATGGCCTGAATCTCAACAGCAGTAAGACATTGGTATAATAGATAGTTATACATGACGAAGAATAGAAAACAGAATGAAAACTACATTGACAATAGTTTAAATTGTAGAACATTTTGCTCAAAAAGGGCCTTATTTAAATCAGTTATCCAGGTTTCACTGGTTAAGTCAAAATAGAAAATAAAATATTGCTCTCATTAGTTCATAACAGCAACAGAGTGAATCAACGTTTTAGTTCATATCAGCAACAGAGCGAATCAAAAATAACCTTAAGTACATATTAAATCAAACATAATTTTTCATGGCATGGAAATAACATCGACTTATGACGGAAACCCATACACTTACAGATGTTGATTGAATAGGCAGTAATTATATCACATCGTTGTGTTCAACTGCCACACATAGTGTATCTTATGTCAGCATACAAGACTTGATTTCATTTTTGGACACTATTCAAATCATGGGTGGAATTGGGGTAGGGGTTGGAATGTGTGGGAAGTTCTCAAAGTGAAAATATGACGACACACACTATTTCGTTCTGCTGCTTGCCAGTGAGTGAAATAGTGTTTTTAGTGGGCGTTGCCACTGAGACTAATGCTGGCTGGATAGTAGCAGCGACAGAACCACCAGAAAGAATGCTGTGCAGAGACTGGTCTTGCTGCTTATTCCACTTGAGGTCACAGCTGGGATGGAAAGAGAAAAAGGAAACATGTTCAAATGAAAATAGGAAAAGTGTTTGTTGCGATGTAATGTGATTAGTGAGACAGCTGATTTGCTAAATACAACTGGAACGCAACTCATAAATGATTGATTCATGTAGAGATAATGGCATATGATACAATGGTGAAGAACATAAAATAATTATATTTTTAGACAATACAGTGGGGCAAAAAAGTATTTAGTCAGCCACCAATACTTATTTTCCACCATATTTTGCTAATAAATTCATAAAAAATCCAACAATGTGTTTTACTGGATTTTTCTTTCTCATTTTGTCTGTCATAGTTGAAGTGTACCTATGATGACAATTACAGGCCTCTCTCATCTTTTTAAGTGGGAGAACTTGCACAATTGGTGGCTGACTAAATACTTTTTTTTGCCCCACTGTATATTTATTTAACTTATAATAAGAATACAAATAAATAAATAAATATGTTAACCTGTGTCGTTGACTCTCACTGAGGTGGGGTCAATGTTGAAAGCTGTGATTTTTGGGGCGGCATTTATTAAAACAGTGCCAATCTCCCTGGAATTTGGGACGGAGGAGGATCTGAATGCTAAATTCATAGTATTGATGATGGATCCAGAGCTGGGAACAAATGAGAGATAACATGTTAGATAGAAAGTGAGATCAATTTATATCAACATACAAAATGTAATGCAAAAAAAAATCACCTGAATTCTGTCACAGTCAAACTGTTGAAAGAGGTGAAAGCTGATCGATAGAAAGGATCAAGCTGGAAGACAAAACAAGAAACAGATGAAGTTTAAACAAACAACTTCCTGTTGATTAAAAGCTGACTATGTAACTGTATTCTACCCCTTTCAATAGGACATTCACATCTTCATTGTTTTTTGAGGCTCACCTGAGTTTTAATCAGTAATGCTCGGGTTTGAAAGGCCTGAGAAGATGTGTTTGATAGGTCAGAGGTAAATGTCTCTCCGCTGGACCGGAACACCACAGTCACCTTAGTGAGTGCCACAACGGTAGTTTCAGTGGTTGTAGTTGTGATGATAGCAGTAGTGATGACAGGAGTAGCCGTTGTAGTTGTGTTGTTATTTGTGGTGGGCACTTTGAAGTCAAAAGAGCAGAAAAGTTACCGTACAAGCTAATGCTTTACACTGTCTGTTCTGTGTTTGATTTTTTGATTCTTCACTTAATTTTTCCTTTAAAATATTTATATTTTTGGGGCGTGGTTGCTCCAACTAGGTATTGCTTGTACTGCTTATTTGTTGTCTTGTATAGAAAATAAATAAAATAATTGTTCACAAAAATAGCTAGCTGCAGCAGTTCCATTCTCTCAGGTACCTGGGCTCTAACACTAACCTGGAGTAGGGTTCTGGCTGCACTTTGAATGACTGAGGGTTACTTTTTTTCTTTTTGTACCTTGTTCATTTTTTGGACGTTTGGACACCTCCCTGCCCCTCCCCCAAATTTGTCATAAAAGTAGTAGTAGTTAGCTACATGGCAAGAAATGTAATTAACTACTGAAAACACTAATTAGATATGAATTCGGTGCAACTACCACCAAGCTACTGCAAAATGTAGTTAAATTATTAGTTGAACTACATGTACATATGTAAGAATTAAATGTAACACTCAGATTTCATTCAACACTGGAGAAATTGCTGTGTATAATCGTTTTCGTTCACCCAACTTGGTTTACTCACCTTTAACAATGATGGTGGTGACATCCACTGAGAGGTTGCCAAAGAAAGTGTTTGGATTGGTCACAGCTTCTTTCAGTGTATCCCTAATGTCAGTAACCTCAGGGACAGATTGAGTGGAGGTCTCATTGAACACCAGTTGGACCTCTGCCTGTGTTTCTGCATCCATACGGGAATGGAAAATAGGTCTGCAAAAGGTCATAAAAGGTCATGAACAGTGGCATGCCAAAGGTTAAAAAGAATAGAATAGAATATGATGGAATATTACGTGAATCCAAGAACAATCGTCCGGATGAAAAGGATCCCATATTTTGCTTTGTAGATCACATCGAACTGTAAGGAATGGTACAAACAGGAGAACATTTGAATGATTTAACACACAAAAAAACATTTCTATATATTCCAATCCACATAGCTAAGCCCTAGTTATTAAAGATAGACATTGAGGAATATAAATCAATATGTAGTGATGGAGACTAATTGCCGCCTGATTAGAACAAATGAAAGATCTACTTTAACATATAGATTTTCCAACAATCGCCATACATTATTGATGGTCATACACCCAATATGAACAAACTCTGAATTTCTAGGACTTACCACTGCAGTAATAGTTACTGCAAGTTCTTGGAATTGTGTACTTTGAGGGTCATTTAAAGCTTCTACAAACACTTGTTGTACGACGAAAGACACCACTGGAGCAGGTTGAAGATGTGCAGTTGTAGTAGTTGTTGTTGCAGTTGTTGTTGTTGCTGTACTAGTAGTAGTAGTATGTGTTGTTGTAGTGGTTGGTGCATTGGTTGTTGTGGTAGTTGGAGCTGTGCTGGTAGTTGTTGACAGTGGTGATGCTTTCCTTGACACTGTAGTTGTGGGGGCCACATATGTAGTGGTTGTAGTTGTGGGTCTCGTTGTAGGAACGGTAGCACGAACAGGGACAGGTTCTCCAGTTGTTATGGTGGTAGTACCAGCCACAGTGGTAGTAACAGAAGTTGTAGGAGGAACAGAACTTGTTGCAGGAGCAGCTAAGTTAAAACATAAAATGGACATTTCAACATCTTTTTAAGGCTGTGTGGCAGTATAACACAGTCATCATTACGATGACAGATGGGAGTATAACATGATGATCCTTAACTTTATCCCAGATTTTGTTACGTTACAGCCGTATTCTGAAATGGATTAAATACATTTTTTTTCCCTCATTAATCTTCACAAAATACCCCATAATGACCAAGCGATAGCAGGTTTTAAAGAAATGTTTAAAAATGTATTACCAAATAAACAGAAATACCTTATTAACATAATTTACCTTATTTACATAAGTATGCAGAACCTTGCTATGAGACTCGAAACTTAGCTCAGGTAAATCATTTTTCCATTGACCATCTTTGAGATATTTCTACAACTTGATTGGAGTCTGTCTGTGTTAAATTCAATTGATTGAACATTACATAATTGTGTCAACAGCATTTAAGGTCCCCAAGAACACAGTGGCCTCTTACATGGAAGAAGTTTGAAACAGGACAGCCATCTCGGTAGAGTGACCAGATCGAAGCCACTCCTCAGTAAAAGGCACATGACTTGGACTCCGAAAGACTCTCAGACCATGAGAAACAAGATTCTCTGATCTGGTGAAACCAGGAATTAACTCTTTGGATTACATGCCAAACGTCACGTCTGGAGGAAATCTGGTACCGTCCCTACAGTACAGCATGGTGGTGGCACCTTCATTCTTTGTGGGTTGTTCAGCGACATGGACTGGGAGACTAGTCAGGATCGAGGGAAAGTTGAAAGGAGTGAAGCACAGAGAAATCCTTGATGAAAACCTGCTCCAGAGCACTCAGGACCTCAGACTGGGGAGAATGTTCACCTTTCAACAGGACAATTACCTTAAGCACACAGTCAAGACAACGCAGGAGTGGCTTTGGGATAATCCTCTTAAAGTGGCCAATCCATAGCCCTGACTTGAACCTTTTGAATATCTTTGGAGAGACCTTAAAATAGCTGTGCAACGACGCTCCCCATTCAACCTGACAGAGCTTGAGAGGATCTGTAGAGAAGAATGGGAACAACTCACCAAAAGCAGGTGTGCAAAGCTTGTAGCATCATACCCAAGAAGACTCAAGGCTGTAATCACTGCCAAAGGTGCTTCAACAAAGTACTGAGTAAAGGGTCTGAATACTTAGGGTATAAAAATGTAATATTTCAGTTAATACTTTTTTATACATTTGCTAAAAAACAGTTTTTGCTTTGTCATGATTGGGTATTGTGTGTAGATTGATGACGGGGGAAAAAACTTCAAGGGTTCTCAATACTTTCCGAATGCACTGTAGATGCTACAAACACAGGGTTAGCTGCATTAGAACGAGACGAACTGTGATATTCTGATATAAAACACTCACATTAACAACATGTGTATTACAGAGCACGAGCAGGCAAAACAACTGAAATGTTCGTGATTTTTTTGTTGTTGTCGTCCTACCAGTGACGGGTGAAGGGAGTTCTCCAGTTGTTGTTGACCCACCAGTTACAGTTGAATTGGGTTCATCAGTAGATGCCGACACAACAGTGATGAATGTATTTGGAGCCGTTGTAATCGCTGTTGTCAATGCACCTGTTACGGTTGTAATGGGTATATCTGTAACCGTTACAGTCGACACCCCAGTGATTGTGGTAGTGGGTTCACCAGTTGTCGTCAATGGACCAGTAACGGTTGTCGTGGGTTCACTAGTAGTTGTCGATGAATCAATGACGGATGTAGTGGGTTCACCAGGTTTTGTCAACACACCAGTGATGGTTGTAGTGGGTTCACCAGTTGTTGATGAAGACTCAATGATAGTTGTAGTGGGTTCACCAGTTGTCGTCAACACACCAATGACGATTGTAGTGGGTGCTGCAGTAACAGTAGCTGTTGTTGCATCAATTGTTGTTGATACACCAGTGATTGTGGTAGTGGGTTCACCAGTTGTCGTCAACACACCAATGACGATTGTAGCGGGTGCTGCAGTAACAGTAGCTGTTGTTGCATCAATTGTTGTCGACACACCAGTGATGGTCATAGTGGGTTCACCAGTTGTCGTCAATGGACCAGTAACGGTTGTCGTGGGTTCACTAGTAGTTGTCGATGAATCAATGACGGATGTAGTGGGTTCACCAGGTTTTGTCAACACACCAGTGATGGTTGTAGTGGGTTCACCAGTTGTTGATGAAGACTCAATGATAGTTGTAGTGGGTTCACCAGTTGTCGTCAACACACCAATGACGATTGTAGTGGGTGCTGCAGTAACAGTAGCTGTTGTTGCATCAATTGTTGTCGACACACCAGTGATGGTCGTAGTGGGTTCACCAGTTGTCATCAATGGACCAGTAACGGTTGTCGTGGGTTCACTAGTAGTTGTCGATGAATCAATGACGGATGTAGTGGGTTCACCAGGTTTTGTCAACACACCAGTGATGGTTGTAGTGGGTTCACCAGTTGTTGATGAAGACTCAATGATAGTTGTAGTGGGTTCACCAGGTTTTGTCAACACACCCATGACGGATGTAGTGGGTTCACCAGGTTTTGTCGACATACCAGTGATGGTTGTAGTGGGTTCACCTGTTGTTGTTGATGAATCTGTTTTGGTTGTAGTGGGTTCACCAATGGTTGTTGATGAATCAGTGACAGTTGTAGTGGGTGCAGCTGTAACCGTTGTTGTCAACACACCAGTGATGGTTGTAGTGGGTTCACCAGTTGTTGATGAAGACTCAATGATAGTTGTAGTGGGTTCACCAGTTGTTGTTGACACACCAGTGATGGTTGTAGTGGGTTCACCAGTTGTTGTCGACACACCTGTGATGCTTGTAGTAGTTGCTGCAGTAACAGTAGTTGTGGATTCGTAACTTTTTGTCGACACACCAACAACGGCTGAAGTAGGTTCACCAGTTGTTTTTGATGCTCCAGTGACGTTTGTAGGTGGTGCAGCTGTAAACTTTGTTATCGACACACCAGTGACTGTTGAAGTAAGTTCACCAGTTGTTGATGCTCCAGTGACAGTTGTTGGGCGTGCAGCTGTAAACTTTGTTATCGACACACCAGTGATTGTTGTAGTGGGTTCACCAGTTGTTGTCGACACCCCAGTGATTGTTGTTGTGGGTTCACCAGTTGTTGTCAATGAACCAGTGACGGTTTCAGTGGGTTTATCTGTTGTTGTTGATGAATCAGTTTTGGTTGTAGTGGATTCACCAATGGTTGTTGATGAATCAGTGACAGTTGTAGTGGGTGCAGCTGTAACTGTTGTTGTCAACACACCAGTGATGGTTGTAATGGGTTCACCGGATGTTGTCAATGGACCAGTAACGGTTGTCATGGGTTCACTAGTAGTTGTTGATGAATCAGTGGCGGCTGTAGTGGCTGCGACTCTAACCGTTGTTGTCGATGAATCAGTGAGAGTTGTAGTGGGTGCAGCTGTAGTCGTAGTTGTTGATGCACCACTCATTGTCAACAAACCGGTGAAGGTTGTAGTGGGTTCACCAGTTGTTGTCGACAAACCAGTGATTGTTGTAGTGGGTTCACCAGTTGTTGTTGGTGCACCAGTAACGGTTGTAGTTGGTTCAACAGTTGTTGTCGACACACCTGTGATGCTTGTAGTAGTTGCTGCAGTAACAGTAGTTGTGGATTCGTAACTTGTTGTCGACACACCAACAACGGCTGAAGAAGGTTCACCAGTCGTTGTTGATGCTCCAGTGACGTTTGTAGTGGGTTCAGCTGTAAACTTTGTTACCGACACACCAGTGACTGTTGTAGTGGATTCACTAGTTATTGTCAATGTTTCAGTGGGTTCACCAGTTGTTGTTGATGAATCAGTGATGGTTGTAGTGGGTTCACCAGTTACTATCGACACATCAATGATGGTTGTAGTGGATTCACTAGTTATTGTCAATGTTTCAGTGGGTTCACCAGTTGTTGTTGATGAATCAGTTATGGTTGTAGTGGGTTCACCAGTTGTTGTTGATGAATCAGTTATGGTTGTAGTGGGTTCACCAGTTGTTGTTGATGAATCAGTGATGGTTGTAGTGGGTTCAGAAGTTATTGTTGATGAATCAGTGATGGTTGTAGTGGGTTCACCAGTTGTTGATGAATCAGTGATGGTTGTAGTGGGTTCAGAAGTTATTGTTGATGAATCAGTTATGGTTGTAGTGGGTTCACCTGTTGTTGTCGGTGCATCAATGACAGCTGCAGCGGGTTCGGCTGTAACAGCAGTTGTTGATACACCACTCATTGTCGACACACTGGTGACGGGTGTAGTGGGTTCACCAGTTCTTGTCGATAAGCCACTTGTTGTTATTGCACTGGTAAGAGTTTTTGTGGCTGCAGTTGTGACAGAAAAAGGAAACACGATCAAATGAAAATACGACGAGTGTTTGTTGCCCTGTAATGTAATGACACATGATACAATGCTGTACAAAATGCACGGCATACAAACTGTTCATTTACCAAATATATATATATAAGGATATAATAAATACATGTGTTTACCTGTGCTGTTGACCGTCACTGAGTTGGGGTCAATTTCCAAAGCTGTGATGTTTTGCGCTGCATTTATCAAAACAGTGCCAATCTCTGTGATATTAGGGACCGAGGGGGAGCTGAATGCTACATTTACAGTATTGATGATGGATCCAGAGCTGGGAACAAATGAGAGATAACATGTTAGGTAGAAAGTGACATCAATTTAAATCAACATACAACATGTAATGCAAAAAAATCACCTGAATTCTGTTACAGTCAAACTGTTGAAAGAGGTGAAAGCCGATCGATAGAAAGGATCAAGCTGGAAGACAAAACAAGAAACAGATTAAGTTTAAACAAACAACTTCCTGTTGATTAAAAGCTGACTATGTAACTGTATTCTACCCCTTTCAATAGGACATTCACATCTTCATTGTTTTGGGAGGCTCACCTGAGTTTTAATCAGTAATGCTCTTTTTGAAAGGCCTGAGAAGATGGATTTGATAGATCAGAGGTAAATGTCTCTCCTCTGGACCTGAACACCACAGGAACCCTAGTGATTGCAACAGCGGTAGTTACAGTTGTCGTGGCTGTGACAATGGCAGTAGTGATGACAGGAGTTGTCGTTGTGTTGACATTTGATGCACTAGTGACGGTTGTTGTGGGTGCAGCTGTAGCCGTTGTTGCTGATGTACCAGTGACGGACGTAGTGGGTGACGCTGTAACCATTTTTGACAACACACTAGTGAATATTGTAGTGGGTTCACCAGTTGTTTTTGTTGACTCAGTGACGGATGTAGTGGGTTCACCAGCTGTAGTTGATGAATCAGTTACGGTTGTAGTGGGTTCACCAGTTGTTGTCGCCAAACGAGTGACAGTTGTAGTGGGTTCACCAGTTGTTGTTGATGCCCCAGTAACAGTTGTAGTGGGTTCACCAGTTGTTGTCGACACAGCAGTGACAGTTGTTGTGGGTTCACCAGTTGTTGTTGTTGACGCAGTGATGGTTGTAGTGGGTTCACCAGTTGTTGTTGTTGACTCAGTGACAGTTGTTGTGGGTTCACCAGTTGTTGTTGTTGACTCAGTGATGGTTGTAGTGGAAGAACCAGCTGTTGTTGATGAAACATTAACAGTTGTAGTGGGTTCATCAGTTTCTGTCGATGGACCAGGGACTGCTCTAGTGGGTTCACCAGTTGATTTTGATGACTCAGTGATGGTTGTAGTGGGTTCATCAGTTGTTGATGACACACCAGTGATGGTTGTAGAAGGTTCATTTGTTGTTGCTGAAACACCAGTGACTGTCGTAGTGGGTTCACCAGTTGTTGTTGATGGCAAAGTAACAGTTGTAGTGGGTTCACCAGTTGTTTTTGTTGACTCAGTGATGGTTGTAGTGGGTTCACCAGTTGTTGATGAAGACTCAATGATAGTTGTAGTGGGTTCACCAGTTGTTGTTGACACACCAGTAACTGTTGTAGTGGGTTCAACAGTTGTTTTTGTTGACTCAGTGATGGTTGTGGTGGGTTCATCAGTTGTTGTTGATGAAACCGTGACAGAAGTAGTGGGTTCCCCAGATGTTGTCAATGCACCTGTTAATGTTGTAATTGGTACATCTGTCACCATTGTTGTCGACACAACACTGACAGTTGTAGTGGGTTCACCAGTTGTTGTCGACACAGCAGTGACTGTTGTAGTGGGTTCACCAGTTGTTTTTGATGAAACAGTAACAGCAGCAGTGATTGTTTTAGTGGGTTCACCAGATGTTTTTGATGAAACAGTAACAGCTGTAGTGGGTCCACCAGTTGTTGTTGACAAACCAATGAGGGTTGTAGTGGGTTCACCAGTTGTTGTTGACAACCCAATGAGGGTTGTAGTGGGTTCACCAGTTGTTGTTGACACAACAGTGACTGTTGTTGTGGGTTCACCAGTTGTTGTTGATGAAACCGTGACTGATGTAGTGGGGTCACCAGTTGTTTTTGTTGACTCAGTGACAGCCGTAGTGGGTTCAACAGTTGTTGTCGATGCAGCAGTGACTGTTGTTGTCGGTTCACCAGTTGTTTTTGTTGACTCAGTGATGGTTGTAGTGGGTTCACCAGTTGTTGTTGATGAAACATGGATGGTTGTAGTGGGTTCACCAGTTGTTGTCAGTTCCCCAGGAACAGTTGCTGACACAACAGTGACTGTTGTCGTTGGTTCGTCAGTTGTTTTTGTTGTCCAAGTGACAACTGTTGTTGTGGGTTCACCAGTTGTTGTTGAAACACCAGTGAGGGTTGTAGTGGGTTCACCAGTTGTTGTTGATACACCAGTGATGGTTGTAGTGGGTTCACCAGTTGTTGTCGACACACCAGTGATGGTTGTAGTGGGTTCACCAGTTGTTGTTGATACACCAGTGATGGTTGTAGTGGGTTCACCAGTTGTTGTTGATACACCAGTGATGGTTGTAGTGAGTTCACCAGTTGTTGTTGATGAACCAATGATAGTTGTAGTGGGTTCACCAGTTGTTGTCGACCCATGAGTGACAGTTGTAGTGGGATCACCAGTTGGTTTCGACCCATGAGTGACAGTTGTAGTGGGATCACCAGTTGGTGTCGACACCTTGATTGACAGTTGTAGTGGGATCACCAGTTGTTGTCGACCCATGAGTGACAGTTGTAGTGGGATCACCAGTTGGTGTCGACCCACGAGTGACAGTTGTAGTGGGATCACCAGTTGGTGTCGACCCATGAGTGACAGTTGTAGTGGGATCACCAGTTGTTGTCGACCCATGAGTGACAGTTGTAGTGGGATCACCAGTTGTTGTCGACCCATGAGTGACAGTTGTAGTGGGATCACCAGTTGTTGTTGACCCATGAGTGACAGTTGTAGTGGGATCACCAGTTGTTGTCGACCCATGAGTGACAGTTGTAGTGGGTTCACCAGTTGGTGTCGACCCATGAGTGACAGTTGTAGTGGGATCACCAGTTGGTGTCGACACATGAGTGACAGTTGTAGTGGGATCACCAGTTGGTGTCGACACACGAGTGACAGTTGTAGTGGGATCACCAGTTGGTGTCCGACCCATAAGTGACAGTTGTAGTGGGATCACCAGTTGATGTCGACACACGAGTGACAGTTGTAGTGGGATCACCAGTTGGTGTCGACACACGAGTGACAGTTGTAGTGGGATCACCAGTTGGTGTCGACACACGAGTGACAGTTGTAGTGGGATCACCAGTTGGTGTCGACACACGAGTGACAGTTGTAGTGGGATCACCAGTTGGTGTCGACACACGAGTGATGGTTGTAGTGGGTTCACCAGTTGTTGTTGATGAACCAATGATAGTTGTAGTGGGTTCACCAGTTGTTGTCGACCCATGAGTGACAGTTGTAGTGGGATCACCAGTTGTTGTCGACACACGAGTGACAGTTGTAGTGGGATCACCAGTTGGTGTCGACACACGAGTGACAGTTGTAGTGAGATCACCAGTTGGTGTCGACACACGAGTGACAGTTGAAGTAAGTTCACTAGTTGTTGTAGTTGTTGTTGATGCTCCAATGACAGTTGTTGTTGTGGGTGACGCTGTAACCGTTGATGTCAATCTACCAGTGACGTTTGTAGTGGGTGCAGCTGTAAACTTTGTTGTCGACACACCAGTGATGGTTGTAGTGGGTTCACCAGTTACTATCGACACATCAATGATGGTTGTAGTGGGTTCACCTGTTGTTCTCGGTGCATCAATGACAGTTGCAGCTGCATCTGTTTTTGTCGACAACACCAGTGATGGTTGTAGCGGTTTCACTGGCAGTAGTTGTTGCATCAGTGACGCTTGTTGTGGGTTCACTAGTTGTTTTTGGTGAATCATTGACGGTTGTAGTATTTTCACCAGTGGTTCTGGATGACGCAAAAACGATTGTAATGGGTTCACCAGTTGTTGTCGTTGACTCAGGGGTGGTTTTAGTATGTTCACCAGTTGTTGTTGATGACTCAGTGGTGGTTTTAGTATGTTCACCAGTTGTTGTCGTTGACTCAGTGGTAGTTTTAGTGGGTTCACCAGTTGTTGTCGTTGACTCAGTGGTGGTTTTAGTTGGTTCACCTGTTGTTGTCGTTGACTCAGTGGTAGTTTTAGTGGGTTCACCAGTTGTTGTCGTTTACTCAGTGGTGGTTTTAGTATGTTCACCAGTTGTTGTCGTTGCCTCAGTGGTGGTTTTAGTAGGTTCACCAGTTGTTGTCGTTGACTCAGTGGTGGTTTTAGTAGGTTCACCAGTTGTTGTCGATGACTCAGTGGTGGTTTTAGTGGGTTCACCAGTTGTTGTCGTTGACTCAGTGGTGGTTTTAGTGGGTTCACCTGTTGTTGTCGTTGACTCAGTGGTAGTTTTAGTGGGTTCACCAGTTGTTGTCGTTGAATCAGTGACGGCTGTAGCGGTTCACCAGTTTTTGTCATTGCATCAATGACCATTTTATTTGGTTCACCAGTTGTTTTTGATAACTCGGTGATGGTTGTTGTCGCTTTAACAGTAGTTGGTGATGCACCGTTGATGGTTGTAGTGGGTTGACCAGTTGTAGTCAATGCATCAGTTACGGTTGTAGTGGGTTCATCAGTTGTCGTTGATGCATCATTGAAGGCTGTAACGGTTGCTGTTGTAGGATTCATTGTAATGACCACTATTGTTCAGCAAAAACAGAGGAACATTTATTTTATTAAAATAATAACAATGAAATCATTGATATATATTCCAAAATGTCTAATTCTGTTGGATACACATCCCTTACCCATTAGAAGGAGCGCTTGGTATAAACTCATCATATGTGTTCTTTGAGAATTATGATCTAAAGACATAAATATACAATAGAATGGATTTGGTTAAAGCAACTGTTCAAAATGGGAGAGGTAACTCTAATACCATGAAAATATGACCTACAGTGCCTGTTACGTATTAGCTACCTCCACATATAAACTGCTCCATCACTAGCTCAACACAAATATCGTCACGACTTCCACCGAAGTCGGCTCCTTTCCTTGTTTGGGCGTCGTTCGGCGGTCGACGTCACCGGCCTTCTAGCCATTGCCGCTCCATTTGTCATTGTACCATTTGTTTTGTCTTGTCACACCTGGTTTACATTCCCTAATCACATTGTATGTATATATATATATTTTTTTTTTTTAATATATATTCCTCTGTTCCCACCCCATGCCCTTGTTGGAATTGTTTTGTTACATGTTCAGTGTGATGCGCCAGGCTGGTTGTTTCCCCCCTGAGAAGTCTTGTTTAATAATCCTATTTGGGGTGGCAGCAGCCTAGTTGTTAGAGCGTTGAACTAGTAATCGAAAGGTGTAAACAAGTTTTTAGATTTTTTTTCAAATGTATTGAAAATTTAAGTGGAGAAATATTGGATTTACTTAAGAATTCACACCCCTGAGTTAAATGTTTATTTATTTATTTATTTCACCTTTATTTAACCAGGTAGGCAAGTTGAGAACAAGTTCTCATTTACAATTTCGGCCTTGGCCAAGATAAAGCAAAGCAGTTTGACACATACAACAACACAGAGTTACACATGGAGTAAAACAAACAGTCAATAATATAGTAGAAAAATAAGTCTATATACGATGTGAGCAAATGAGGTAAAGGCAAAACAAAAGGCCATGGTGGCAAAGTAAATACAATATAGCAAGTAAAACACTGGAATGGTAGATTTGCAGTGGAAGAATGTGCAAAGTAGAAATAAAATAATGGGGTGCAAAGGAGCAAAATAAATCAATAAATCAATACAGTAGGGGCAGAGGTAGTTGTTTGGGCTAAATTATAGATGGGCTATGTACAGGTGCAGTAATCTGTGAGCTGCTCTGACAGCTGGTGCTTTAAGCTAGTGAGGAAGATAAGTGTTTCCAGTTTCAGAGATTTTTGTAGTTCGTTCCAGTCATTGGCAGCAGAGAACTGGAAGGAGAGGCGGCCAAAGGAAGAATTGGTTTTGGGGGTGACCAGAGAGATATACCTGCTGGAGCGTGTGCTACAGGTGGGTGCTGCTATGGTGACCGTTGAGCTGAGATAAGGGGGGACTTTACCTAGCAGGGTCTTGTAGATGACCTGGAGCTAGTGGGTTTGGCGATGAGTATGAAGCGAGGGCCAGCCAATGAGGGAATCACCTTTGACAGCGATTACAGCTGTGTGTCTTTCTGGGTAAGTCTCAAAGAGCTTTGCACACCTGGATTGTACAATATTTGCACATTATTCTTAAAAAAATATTCAAGCTCTGTCAAGTTGGTGGTTGATAATTTCGAATTTTATTAGGATCCCCGTTAGCTGTTGCGAAAGAAGCAGCTACTCTTCCTGGGGTCACACAAAACATAAAACATGACATAATACAGAACACTAATAGACAAGAACAGTTCAAGATCAAAACTACATCCATTTAAAAATGGCACGTAGCCTACATATCAATACATACACACAAACTATCTAGGTCAAATAGTGGAGAGACGTAGTGCCGTGAGGTGTTCCTTTTATCTGTTTTTTTAAACCAGGTTTGCTGTTTAATTTATCATATGAGATGGAAGGAAGTTCCATGTAATGGCTCTATATAATACTGTACGCTTTCATGAATTTATTCTGAATTGGGGGACAGTGAAAAGACCCCTGGTGGTATATATAGTGGGGTAAGTATGTGTTCCATATAAGACTGCTAGATCATTGCTAGACAGCCATAGATATTCAAGGCAATTTAAGTCAAAACAGTAACTAGGCCACTCAGGAACATTCAATGTCGTCTTGGTAAGCAACTCCAGTGTACTGTCTACTTGGCCTTGTGTTTTAGGTTATTGTGTCATGCCCTGATCTGTTTCACCTGTCTTTGTGATTGTCTCCATCCATCTCCAGGTGTCACCTGTTTTCCCCATTAGTCCCTGGGTATTTATTCCTGTCTTCTCTGTTTGTCTGTTGCCAGTTCGTCTTGTCTTGTCAAGTCAACCAGCGTGTTTTTCTGCGCTCCTGCTTTTTCCTTATCTCCATTTTTTTCTAGTCCTCCCAGTATTGATCCTTTCCTGCCCTGACCTTGAGCCTGCCTGCCACTCTGTACCTCCTGGACTCTGACCTGGTTTATGATCTTTTGCCTGTCCACAACCTGTCTCTTGCCTGCCCCTTGGATTATAATAAATATCAGAGACTCAAACCATCTGCCCCCCGTGTCTGCATCTGGCTATCGCCCTGTATAGATATATATTGTCCTGCTGAAACATGAATTTGTCTTCTGGAAAGCAGGCTGAACCAGGTTTTCCTTTAGGATTTTGCCTGTGCTTAGCTCTATTCCGTTTATTTTTATCCTAAAAAACTCCCTAGTCCTTGCCGATGACAAGCATAAGCATAACACGATACAGCCACCACCATGCTTGAAAATATGAAGAGCGGTACTCAGTGATGTGTTGTGTTGGATTTTCTCGAAACATAAAGCTTTGTATTCAGGACATAAATGACATTTCTTTGCAAATGAGCAGTTTTACTTTTGTGCCTTATTGCAAACAGGATGCATGTTTTGGAATATTTGTATTCTGTACAGGCTTCCTTCTTTTCACTCTGTAATTTAGATTAGTATTGTGGACTAACTACAGTGTTGTTGATCCATCCTCAGTTTTGTCCTTACCACAGCCGTTAAACCCCCTAGAGTCAATGTCCATACCCCCACGGAAATCGAATTAGCATAATAAAACAACTCTCCATACAAAGCTCTACAGCAGAGTCTCACAACTCAATCGCTGGTTGAAAACTGTTTTCTGCCCCTCCCAAAATATGGAATTTGTAGATAATTGGCCCTCTTTCTGGGACTCACCCACAAACAGGACTGAGGAGTGCGGAGGAGTGACGGACTCCATCCTAGCTGGAGGGGTGCTCTCTTCTTATCTACCAACAGAGACAGGGCTCTAACTCCTCTAGCTCCACAATGAAATAGGGTGCAGGCCAGGCAGCAGGCAGTTAGCCAGCCTGCCAGCTTAGTGGAGTCTGCCACTAGCACAGTCAGTGTAGTCAGCTCATCTATCCCCATTGAGACCGTGTCTGTGCCTCGACCTGGGTTGGGCAAAACTAAAACATGGCGGTGTTCGCCTTAACAATCTCACTAGGATAAAGACCTTGTCTATTCCTATTATTTTTGCAAGAGATCGTGATACCTCACATCTCAAAATAGGGCTACTTAATGTTAGATCCCTTACTGCAAAGGCAATTATAGTCAATGAACTAATCACTGATCATAATCTTGATGTGATTAGCCTGACTGAAACATGGCTTAAGCCTGATGAATTTACTGTGTTAAATGTGGCCTCACCCCCTGGTTACACTAGTGACCATATCCCCCGTGCATCCCGTAAAGGTGGAGGTGATGCTAATATTCCGATAGCAAATTTAAAAAATAATGACGTTTTCTTCTTTTGAGCTACTAGTCATGAAATCCATGTAGCCTACTCAATCACTTTTTATAGCTACTGTTTACAGGCCTCCTGGGCCATATACAACGTTCCTCATTGAGTTCCCTGAATTCCTATCGGACCTTGTAGTCATAGCAGAGGGTGGGTTTTGTCCAACATGTCACTGGACCTACTCACTGTCACAGTCATACTCTGGACCTAGTTTTGTCCCATGGAATAAATGTTGTGGATCTTAATGTTTTTCCTCATAATCCTGGACTATCGGACCACCATTTTATTACATTTGCAATTGCAACAAATAATCTGCTCAGACCCCAACCAAGGAGCATCAAAAGTCGTGCTATAAATTCACAGACAACACAAATATTCCTTGATGCCCTTCCAGACTCCCTCTGCCTACCCAAGGACATCAGAGGACAAAAATCAGTTAACCACCTAACTGAGGAACTCAATTTAACCTTGCGCAATACCCTAGATGTAGTTGCACCCCTAAAAACTAAAAACATTTCTCATAAGAAACTAGCTCCCTGGTATACAGAAAATATCCGAGCTCTGAAGCAAGCTTCCAGAAAATTGGAATGGAAATGGCGTTACTCCAAACTGTAAGTCTTCCGACTAGCTTGGAAAGACAGTACCGTGCAGTATCGAAGAGCCCTTACTGCTGCTCGATCATCCTATTTTTCCAACTTAATTGAGGAAAATAAGAACAATCCGAAATTGATTTTTGATACCGTCGCAAAGCTAACTAAAAAGCAGCATTCCCCAAGTGAGGATGGCTTTCACTTCAGCAGTAATAAATTCATGAACTTCTTTGAGGAAAAGATCATGATTATTAGAAAGCAAATTACGGACTCCTCTTTAAATCTACGTATTCCTTCAAAGCAAAGTTGTCCTGAGTCTGCACATCTCTGCCAGGACCTAGGATCAAGAGAGACACTCAATGTGTTTTAGTACTATATCTCTTGACACAACGATGAAAATAATCATCGCCTCTAAACCTTCAAGCTGCATACTGGACCCTATTCCAACTAAACTACTGAAAGAGCTGCTTCCTGTGTTTGGCCCTCCTATGTTGAACATAATAAACGGCTCTCTATCCACTGGATGTGTACTTTTGTAGCTGAAAATGACTTTTGAAACTGATGATTTTTTAAATGGAATATCTACATAGTCGTACAGAGGCCCATTATCAGCAACCATCACTCTTGTGTTCCAATGACACGTTGTGTTAGCTAATCCAAGTTTATAATTTTAAAAGGCTAATTGATCATTACAAAACCCTTTTGCAATTATGTTAGCACAGCTGCAAACTGTTGTCCTGATTAAAGAAGCAATAAAACTGGCCTTCTTTAGACTAGTTGAGTATCTGGAGCATCAGCATTTGTGGGTTCTTTGTTTCTGGCTCAAAATGGCCAGAAACAAATAACTTTCTTCTGAAATTCGTCAGTCTATTGTTGTTCTGAGACATGAAGACTCAGAACAAGTATTTGCCCTCTTTCTGACTTTCTTTATTTTTATGTATATTTTTTATACTAAATGTTATCTGATCTTTGACCAAAACCTAATATTAGATAAATAGAACCTGCTTTTACAAATCAGACTAGAAATGTATACTTATTTTATTTATTGAAGGAAAAACGCTATGCAACACCCAATTCCCCTGTGTGAAAAAGTATTTGTCCCCTTACACTCAATAACTGGTTGTGACACCTTTTGCTACAATGACTGCAACCAAACCCTTTCTGTAGCTTTATCAGTCTCTCACATCGCATGGAGGAATTTTGGACCATTCTTGCATGCAGAACTGCTTTCACTCAGCGACATTTGTGAGTTTTCAAGCATAAACTGCTGGTTTCAAGTCCTGCCACAACATCTCAATTGGGATTAGGTCTGGACCTTGAAGCGATTCATGATGACAGAAGTGAGTGCTATCATTTAGATCAGGGCGGTGGCCCTGTGTTTTTCCGTGAAACGGGCAAAGACTGTGTTTAGATTGTCTGGGAGCAAGGTGTTGGTGTCTGCGATGTGGCTGGCTTGCCCTTTATAATTGGTGATTGTGTGGAGTCCCTGACACACACGTCTCGTATCTGAGCTATTGAATTGCGACTCCACTTTGTCCCTGTACTGTTGTTTATCCTCTTTGATTGCGGTGGTGTACTTTGCACCAGTGGTGTAAAGTACCTATGGAAAAATACTTTAAAGTTCTACTTAAGTCATTTTTTGCTATCTGTACTTTACTTTTTGTATTTTTGGCAACTTTTACTTTTACTTCACTACATTCCGAAAGAAAATAATCCATACATTTTCCCTGAAACCCAAAAGTATTCGTTACATTTTGATAGGAATATGGTCCAAACATAGACTTGTCAAGAGAACATCCCCGGTCATCCCTACTGCCTCTGATCTGGAGGACTCACTAAACAGAGAACATCCCCGGTCATCCCTACTGCCTCTGATCTGGAGGACTCACTAAACAGAGAACATCCCCGGTCATCCCTACTGCCTCTGATCTGGAGGACTCGCTAAACAGAGAACATCCTTGGCCATCCCTACTGCCTCTGATCTGGAGGACTCACTAAACAGAGAACATCCCCGGTCATCCCTACTGCCTCTGATCTGGAGGACTCGCTAAACAGAGAACATCCCCAGTCATCCCTACTGCCTCTGATCTGGAGGACTCACTAAACAGAGAACATCCCCGGTCATCCCTACTGCCTCTGATCTGGAGGACTCACTAAACAGAGAACATCCTTGGCCATCCCTACTGCCTCTGATCTGGAGGACTCACTAAACAGAGAACATCCCCGGTCATCCCTACTGCCTCTGATCTGGAAGACTCGCTAAACAGAGAACATCCCCAGTCATCCCTACTGCCTCTGATCTGGAGGACTCACTAAACAGAGAACATCCCCGGTCATCCCTACTGCCTCTGATCTGGTGTACTCACTAAACAGAGAACATCCCCGGTCATCCCTACTGCCTCTGATCTGGAGGACTCACTAAACAGAGAACATCCTTGGCCATCCCTACTGCCTCTGATCTGGAGGACTCACTAAACAGAGAACATCCCCGGTCATCCCTACTGCCTCTGATCTGGAGGACTCGCTAAACAGAGAACATCCCCAGTCATCCCTACTGCCTCTGATCTGGAGGACTCGCTAAACACAAATGCTTCATTTGTAAATTATGTTGGAGTGTGCCCCTGGCTATCCGTCAATAAAAAATAAACAACAAATTGTGCCGTCTGGTTTCCTTAACATAAGGCAGTTGAAGTGATTTATACTTTTACGTTTGACACTTAAGTACATTTGAGCAATTCCATTTACTTTTGATTCTTAAGAATATATAAAACCAAATAGTTTTAGACTTTTACTCAAGTGGTATTTTACTGGGTGACTTTCACTTTTACTTGAGTCATTTTCTATTAAGTTATCTTTTCTTTTACTCAAGTATGACAACCAATAATCGAGGATCCCCCAAAATGTTGGTTGTCTTAAATAGATATCATTAAAATGTTTTCATGCTTGTGTTTATCAACACAAATATTTATGGTCAAAAACAATTACACTAAAAACGAAATAAACGTATCATAGTAAAAATGTGTATACTCAAGAAAAGTTGACGCCACCTCATTTCATTGTCCAAACAAAAATAAACATTCTAACAAAAATAAGCAGTGACTCAGCACTTTTCCCTGGTTTCCAACATGGTTTCCATTTGTTTGATGGAATTCTATTCGCTCCGTTCCAGACATTATTATGAGCCGTCCTCCACTGCTTGAAAGGCTGGTCATTGCTCACATCAACACCATCATCCTTTGCACCCTGGACCCACTCCAATTCGCATACTGCCCCAACAGATCCGCAGATGACGCAATCTCTATTGCACTGCACACTGCTCTTTCCCATCTGGACAAGAGGGATACCTATGTGACAATGCTGTTCATAGACAACAACTCTACATTCAACACCATAGTGCCCTCCAAGCTCATCACTAAGCTAAGGACACTGGGACTGAACACCTCCCTCTGCAACTGGATCCTGGCTTTCCCGAAGACCGCCCCCTGGTGGTGAGGACATGCAATACCACATCTGCCATGCTGACCCTTTACACTGGGGCCCCTTAAGGGTGCGTGCTTAGTCCCCTCCTGTACTCCCTGTTCACCAACAACTGCTTGGCCTCGCAGGACTCCAAAACCACGATTAAGTTTTCCGACGACACAACCGATGATGACGAGTCAGCCTATAGGGTATGAGTGTGCTGACATGGCCATACTCGTAATCATATCCGTAAATTGACAGGTAATGGTCGGATTGGATGATACTCCTGATCTGACACCCCTTCAAATTACTGGATTTGGTTATTTCAGCCACACCCATTGCTGACAGGTTTATAAAATCGAGCACACAGCCATGAAATCTCCATAGACAAAC
The DNA here is from genome assembly GCF_018296145.1 of Oncorhynchus tshawytscha. Lineage (NCBI taxonomy): Eukaryota > Metazoa > Chordata > Actinopteri > Salmoniformes > Salmonidae > Oncorhynchus > Oncorhynchus tshawytscha. Next base: position 35,902,600 of record NC_056443.1, on the reverse strand, counting down.
ATTGGCAGTAGAGTGGCCTTACTGAAGAACTCATTGACTTTCAACGTGGCACCATCATAGGATGCCTCCTTTTCAACAAGTCAGTTTAAAAAATGTCTGCCCTGCTAGAGGTTCCTCAGTCAACTGTAGGTGCTATTAAAGTGGAAACTTCCAGGAGCTAAATTGGCTCAGCCACGAAGTGGTAGGCCACACAATCTCACAGAACGTGACCGTCGAGTGCTGAAATGCGTAGAAATCATCTGTCCTCGGTTGCAACACTCCAGGAAGCAACGTCAGCACTGTTTGTCGGGATCTTCAAGAAATGGGTTTCCATGGAAGAGCAGCAGCACACACACAAGCCAAAGATCATCATGCGCAATGCCAAGCATTGATGTAAAGATCGCCACCATTGTATTCTGGAGCAGTGGAAATTCGTTCTTTGGAGTGATGAATCACGATTCACCATCTGGCAGTCAGACGAATTAATCTGGGTTTGGCGGATGCCAGGAGAACGCTACCTGCCCCAATGCATAGTGCCAACTGTAATGTTTGGTGGAGAAGGAATAATGACAAATATGTAGTGAGGGCCAGCCAACGAGAGCATACAGGTCGCAGTGGTGGGTAGTATGTGGGGCGTTGTGACACCCCCATAGAGACTGCCAGAGGTCTGGACAACAGGCCCTCTGATTTGACACACTGAACTCTATCTGAGATGTAGTTGGTGAACCAGGTGAGGCAGTCATTTGAGAAGCCAAGGCTGTTGAGTCTGCCGATAAGAATGCTGTGATAGACAGAGTCGAATGCATTGGACAGGTCGATGAAGACGGCTGCACAGTACTGTCTTTTATCGATGGCGGTAATGATATCGTTTAGGACCTTGAGCGTGACTGAGGTGCACCCATGGCCAGCTCGGAAACCAAATTGCATAGTGGGGAAGGTACGGTGGGATTCAAAATGGTCGTGATCTGTTTGTTAACTTGGCTTTCGAAGATTTCAGAGGGCAGGGCAGGATGGATATAGGTCTATAACAGTTTGGGTCTAGAGTGTCTCCCCTTTGAAGAGGGGGATGACCGCGGCAGCTTTCCAATCTTTGTGGATCTCAGATGATACGAAAGAGAATAGAATAGGCTTTTAAGAGGGGTTGCAACAATTTTGGTGGATAATTTTTGAAAGAGAGGGTCCAGATTGTGTAGCCCAGCTGACTTGTAGTGATCCAGATTTTGCAGCTCTTTCAGGACATCAGCTGTCTGGATTTGGGTGAAGGAGAAGCTGGGGGAGGGGGGCTTGGGCAAGTTGCTGTGGGGTGTGCTGTGCTGAGATGTTGGCTGGGTGGAAAGCATTGCCAGCCATAGGAAAATGCTTATTGAAATGATCGATTATCGTATATTTATCGGTGGTGACAGTGTTTCCTATCCTCAGTGGTGCTCTTATACTCCATGGACTTTACAGTGTCCCAAAACGTTTTGGAATTAGTGCTACAGGATTCAAATTTATGTTTGAAAAAATTAGCCTTAGCTTTCCTAACTGACTGAGTATATTGGTTCCTGATTTGTATTCAATGCTAATGCAGAACGTCACAGGATGTTTTTGTGCTGGTCAAGGGCAGTCAAATCTGGGGTGAACCAAGGGCTATATCTGTTCTTAGTTCTACATTTTTTTAATGGTGCATGCTTATTTAAGATGGTGAGGAAAGCACTTTTAAAGAGCAACCAGGCATCCTCTACTGACGGGATGAGGGTGAATGGGGTCTATAAAAGGTGGCAACTGTGAGAGACTTGTTTCTGGATAGGTGTATTTTTAAAAGTAGAAACTCGAATTGTTTGGGCACATATCTGGATAGTATGACAGAACTCTGCAGGCTATCTCTGCAGTAGACTTAAACTCCTAGTCCCTAGTGGACTGACACGGTATGACAGCTTGTTGAATGTACTAAGTCGCACTGCATAACAGCGTCTGCTAAATCTTGCGTTTTAAAACATTTTTATGTCAAGGACCCCCTATACATATATATCTTTTGTGAACCGCCAATTAAGTTCTTGAGCTCAGCAGGTAACTTATGAGCTGTGTCGTGACTTGAATATCATTAATCTGATGACTGTTATTTATTTAATCAACTAATTATGTTTATTTGTTACTCGAATAAATGAATCATGTAACAATTAACTCATTAGGAATTTGGGGCACCATGGGAATAGTTGTTTAACGAGTTACTATCTCCCGACTTAAACTCTAAAGATATACGGATATCTCTTACATAAATAACAGTCAATTATTAATTATTTCCTCATCAGTCTCATTCTGAACATCGTAGACCTCATGATATCTGCAAGAACCCTAGTCCTCTTTCAGCTAGTAACCTCTTTCACTATTTTTATGTTTGGAAAAATAACGTTACCAATGTAAACGGCCTATTTCTCAGGCCCATATGCTAGAATATGCATATAATTGACAGATTTGGATAGAAAACACTCTAAAGTTTCCAAAACTGTCAAAATATTGTCTGTGAGTATAACAGAACTGATATTGTAGGCGAAACCTGAGGAAAATCAAACCAGGAAGTGACTTCTCTTTTGAAAGCTCCATTTTCCATAGCCTGCCTTCGCTCCATTTAAAGGGATATCAACCAGATTGCTTTTCCTATCGCTTGCCCAAGTTGTCAAAAGTCTTTAGACATAGTTTCAGGCTTTTATTTTGAAAAATTAGCGAGAAAGATAACATCTCGTCAGGTGTCCGCATGAGTTTTTTTGCGCAACAGAGCTTGGGCAGCCATCATCTCTCCCTCTCCTACTGAAAAAGACAGTGCCGGTTGATATATTATCGATTATATATTTTAAAAACAACCTGAGGATTGATTATAAAAAACGTTTGACATGTTTCTGTGGACATTACGGATACTACTTGGAATTTTCGCCTGCGTTGTCGTGACCGCTCGAGCCTGTGGATTTCTGAACATAACGCGCCAAACAAACTGAGGTATTTTGGATGTAAAAATAATCTTTATGGAACAAAATGAACATTTATTGTGTAACTGGGAGTCTCGTGAGTGAAAACATACAAGATCATCAAAGATAAGCGATTAATTTGATTGCTTTTCTGATTTTCATGACCAAGCTACTTTGATGCTAGGTGTTCGTAATGTTTGTCTAGTGATCGATAAACTTACACAAACGCTTGGATTGCTTTTGCTGTAAAGCATATTTTCAAAATCTGACACGACATGTGGATTACCAAATGCTAAACTGTGTTTTGCTATATTGCACTTGCGATTTCATGAATATAAATATTTTTAGTAATATTATTTGAATGTGGCGCTCTGCAATTCAGTGGTTGTTGATGAAAATTATCCCGCTAACGGGATAGGTAGCATCAAGAAGTTAACTAACTAAATAATAACAGAATACACATGTACACTTACATGAGATAAAAGTCCCTAGTGGACTGACACGATATGACAGCTTTTTACACAATGGAAAGGAGTGTGGGGAAAGATGAAGAGAGGGAGAGACAAAGAGAGTCAACTTATCGTACATACATATGGAAGTTACGCTCACAGAAATATGAAAACTTAGCACCCTAACCACGTTCATTCGGATTAGAAATACAATATATGTTTTCCTGTAGATGTCTTTCTCTGTCGCCTCTGTCGAACTCGATCGGTCCTATGGTGAAGTTATCGAGGGATGTAAGATTCTGGTTTGTCCACCAGAGGTCAAAATGTCCTTTCTAGTAAAGCTTTTCTGGTCTTGGAGTGTTCGTTAGAATAGATACTTCAGGCGTACCCACGGTTGTATCAGAGTCTATCGTCAATGTTCTGAGTAATTTGTCATACACGGCTGCAGACTGTGAATGTGCTGGTCTAGTCTTTAGTCTTCACTTGTCCTGAGAGTTTCAGAGCTTCTAACAATTTTGTGACATTGGGCTCACACCGTCGTCTACTTGGTCTCTAGAGTTTGAAACACCTTTTATGCACTCTGGCCAAAAGGGGGCGTTCCACCATGCTGGCACAAACTCTGAGCTCACTGTGGCGTGGCTACTGACTGGGCAGAAGTTTAGATGAAAAACAATTCTCATTTAGAAGGCTAAAATCTTCACAAAAGTATTGTCATACTTAATCATATATTTTATACAACATTTAGATGCAAACCTGACAGCTCGAACGTGTACATCTTCAGAGATACAGGTATTTAGCTATACCATCATTAATGACATCACAAAACAACTAACACTTTGACAGAATTATTCTTTAAGTCCCAACTGACCGTTTCCCACATTTTGGTGGCAAGAGTCTCTCTGTAACAAAGGGAGTTTTACCTTCACAATACTGCAGGGCAATTTAGAGAAAGTTCTCTACAATTTTACGACTGGTTGTGAAGTCATAAAACCGTCCATAATCCCTCCCTCCCTGCTCTCCTGTGGGAGAGAGTGGGGGGGGGGGATCTGTCAATCTGTCCCCCATGTGCCTAGCTGATCTGGCACCTTTGATCCTCGCCAAGGAAGGAGAGTCATGACAGTGGCGCAATGTCGACCGGTGGTGATCTTGCTATTCTACACATTTTGACATGATGCACTTTTAAAACCAATATGCTCCTATTCAATTTTTTTGAATAAATTTACCAACGTTTCTACAAACCTGTTTTTGCTTTATCATTATGGGGTATTGTGATGTCATTATGGGGTATTGTGATGTCATTATGGGGTATTGTGTGTAGATTGATGAAGAAAAACATGTATTTAATCCATTTTAGAATAAAATCTGAATACTTTCTTACTGCATCTCATGTTTCAACCACTGTAGCTATAGCTTAAGATATAGAACAATTCAACAAATGAATTGAGACAGCCTTAAGCTAACTGAGTTCTGCAGTTATCCTATCCTAATAGATACATTTTCCCCCCTTAATCATATGACAATCAACTTTTACCAGTTGACTGTAGACACAAATATAATACTTTTTTTGTTTTACACATTTTCTGAAATATTGTATTTAAAATGAAAAATTATGCGATATCTAATTTAAAAAAACATATTTGCATATACCGGAAATCCATTAATCTGGACACTGAAAGAAGTCAGCCTAAATATTTTGGTTTAATTTTGTTAAGACATACCAAGGAGTGGACTTTTAAACCAGCAGATTATGGATGAATACTTTTTAAATCTCTAAATACAAAAATATATATTCTTTTTTTAGCATTTTTTCAATTGTTTTTCAATTGTTATTATTGAATACAAATTTGACAACATATAAACAATTCCCTCAATTCCCTCAGTAAAAGTCTGACGGCTGATCCAATGAACCATTGCATTTCTGTTAAAAAATATTGTTTTCAGACTGCCCAAATGCGCCTAACTGGTTTATTAATAACTTTTCCAGTTCATAACTGTGCACTCACCTCAAACAATAGCATGGTATTATTTCACTGTAATATCTACTGTAAATTGGACAGTGCAGTTAGACTAACAAGAATTTAAGTTTTATTCCAATTTCAGATGTCCTGTTTGTCACACCCTGACCATAGTTTGCTTTGTATGTTTCTATGTTTTGGTTGGTCAGGGTGTGAGCTGAGTGGGCATTCTATGTTACATGTCTAGTTTGTCTAGTTCTATGTTTGGCCTGATATGGTTCTCAATCAGAGGCAGGTGTTCGTCATTGTCTCTGTTTGGGAACCATATTTAGGTAGCCTGTTTGGTGTTGGGTTTTGTGGGTGATTGTCCTTGTTCTGTCTCTGTGTTACTTTGCACCAGTATTAGGCTGTTTTTGGTTTTCGTGTTACGTTTATTGTTTTTGTATTTGATTCGTGTTTACTTTGTTTCATTAAACATGGATCGCAATAGCCACACCGCATTTTGGTCTGACTCTCTTTTAGAAAACCGTGACACTGTTAAATTTCCTTGTTACTTACAACCTCATGCTAATTTGCATTAGCCTACGTTAGCTCAACCGTCCCGTGGGGGACCCACCGATCCTGTAAAGGTTTTTAATGTGTGGGGGTACAGGTTAGTCGAGGTTATTTGTATATATATAGGTAGGTGTAAACTGATAATAAACAGCGAGTAGCAGCAATGTAAAAACAAAGGGTGGGGGGTCAATGCAAATAGTCAGGGTGGCCATTTGATTAATTGTCCAGCAGTCTTATGGGGGTAAAAGCTGTTAAGGAACATTTTGCACCTAGACTTGGCGCTCCGGTACCGCTTGCCGTACAGTGTTTGTTTTTGGGAATTGGGAAAACAAGCATATATTTTGCATCTCATTGGCTACGACAGTTGAACTAAGCTCATGGGGCATTTATTAGTTAAACTCTTTAAAAATCAACAGGTTTACATCATTCATTTATAGGTCAAAAAATGAATGTTGCAACTGCAGTTTGCTCCTAAACCCAAAATACAATGTTTAGGAGCACCAGAATAAAACAAATTAAGATTGAGATATAGCCTACATTGGATCTAAATGAATCCTAGTTACTTTTGAAGCTCATCTCCATTTTCCGAACTTTCTGTGACACCACAGGTTTGCATACTACTGAGGCTGAGGGACAGCGAAGAAATCATTATAACATTTATTATCTGAGTGATGTTTTTTTCTAGGGGCACTGGTGCTCCCAAAATAATAGTTTCAGGCAGCACAGCAACATATGTAGGAGCATATGTCCCCAAAACGGTAGCACACTGTAGATCACTGATAAGTAGATGCACTTTTTTTTTCAGACTGTGGTGGTTGGCCATAAAAAAAACAAGAGATTATGAATTAACACCATGAATCATTTCAAAGGTATTCTACTGAAATAATGCATGAGGAACCTTTTCTATATGATTGACAGAAAATGTATTTCAAAGTGAGTTTACAGAAGAAAACAAATGAAAAATAGTACAAATGTGGCTTATTATAATGAATATTCAAATACTTACCCATTATTGTGAAATAGAAATTCTGTTGATTCTAAAATGTCTTATTGGTTCATTTTATCATTTATTTGACGAGAGCTACACCAAGTTATATGTATCCAGTATCTATAGTGCAATATTCAGAAGTTCAGGAGTAGTTTGTCTTAGAATCCGTGGTGCACCCTTAGGTGACTTAATCTTGACTGTGGGCACTTATATAAGGTAATGTGGTATGACGTGATATGAGGTACTGTAGTGGTGACCAATCTGTTCCTTGTCTCATGTCTACGATGTATTGTTAATGCATTCCTTTTAACTGCCAGAACCTGTTCTCTACTTCCGTGTAATGGTCATTAGGCTGGAGTAAAACACAAAGCATATTGTGACATTAGGGATGCCAATCAATAAATACAATATAAAAGTAACACATGAAAAACACTACTTTTGTCACAGTTAGTTTGCACCTATTGTATCAAATCTGATGTCCTAGAATGAATATTGTATTACAATACAAATTCATCCAGTAAAAATTGCAAACGTAAAGTTGGCAGCATCTAAATTAAAGTGTCTCTCCAGTCTTCGGTTCAGTTCCTTCATCACCTGATGTAAAACCTCAACAATCTCTGAAGGACCAAATCAAACCAATCAAATCAAACCAAATTTTATTGGTCACATACAAAACGAATCAAATATCCGCCGAATACAACAGGACCTTACAGTGAAATGCTTACTTACAAGACCTTAACCAACACTGCAGTTTTTAAATAAATACCTAAGAAATAAACGTAACAAATTAGTAAAGAGCAGCAATAAAATAACAATAGCGACGTTATATACAGCGAGTGTCAATATGCCAAAGCTTAGTCGAGGTAATTGAGGTAATATGTACATGTAGGTAGAGTTATAAAAGTGACTATTCATAGATAATAAATAGAGAGCATGAAAAGAGGGGGGGGGGTGTCAATGCATATTGTCTGGATAGCCATTTGATTAGAGGTTCTAGAGTCTTATGGCTTGGGGATAGAAGTTGTTTAGAAGCCTCTTGGACCTAGACTTGGCGCTCGGGTACCACTTGTGGCTAGGCCTTCCTCTGCGACCGCCTGGTATAGAGGTCCTGGATGGCCCAGTGATGTATTGGGCCGTACGCACTGCCCTTTGTAAGGCATTGCGGTCGGAGGCCGAGCAGTTGCCATACAAGGCAGTGACGCAACCCGTCAGGATGCTCTCAATAGTGCAGCTGTAGAACCTTTTGAGGATCTAAGGACCCATGCCAAATCTTTACAGTCCCCGATGGGGAATAGATTATGTTGTGCTCTATACACAAATGTCTTGGTGTATTTGGACCATGTGACTCTTATGTGGATGATGTCACAAATATTTGTTGGTCTGAGCATCCAGACACTGCACTTGATGAATTTATGAAATTACTTCTTCCAATGATTGAACATGCACCTGTTAAGAAACTGACTGTTAGAACTGTTAAGGCTTCATGGATTGATGAGGAATTGAAAAACTGAATGGTTGAAAGAGATGGGGGGAAAGGAGTGGCTAATAAGTCTGGCTGCACATCTGACTGGCTGACTTACTGCAAATTGAGAAATTATGTGACTAAACTCAACAAAAAGAAGAAGAAACTGTATTATGAAGCAAGGATCAATGTTATAAAGAATTATGGAAAAAAACTTTGGAGTACTTTAAATGAAATTATGGGGAGAAAGACAAATTCAACTCCTAAATGGTCTTCAACCGATCGCTGCCTGCACCTGTCCACCTGTCCAACATCACTACTCTGGACGGCTCTGACTTAGAATTTGTGGACAACTACAAATACCTAGGTGTCTGGTTAGACTGTAAACTCTCCTTCCAGACTCACATCAAACATCTCCAATCCAAATTTAAATCTAGAATTGGCTTCCTATTTCGCAACAAAGCATCCTTCACTCATGCTGCCAAACATACCCTTGTAAAACTGACCATCGTACCAATCCTCGACTTCGGCGATGTCATTTACAAAATAGCCTCCAATCCCTGCTCAATAAATTGGATGCAGTCTATCACAGTGCCATCCGTTTTGTCACCAAAGCCCCATATACTGCCAACCACTGCGACCTGTACACTCTCGTTGGCTGGCCCTCGCTTCATACTCATCGCCAAACCCACTGGCTACAGGTCATCTACAAGACCCTGCTAGGTAAAGTCCCCCCTTATCTCAGCTCGCTGGTCACCATAGCAGCACCCACCTGTAGCACGCGCTCCAGCAGGTATATCTCTCCGGTCACCCCCAAAACCAATTCTTCCTTTGGCCGCCTCTCCTTCCAGTTCTCTGCTGCCAATGACTGGAACGAACTACAAAAATCTCTGAAACTGGAAACACTTATCTCCCTCACTAGCTTTAAGCACCAGCTGTCAGAGCAGCTCACAGATTACTGCACCTGTACATAGCCCATCTATAATTTAGCCCAAACAACTACCTCTTTCCCAACTGTATTTATTTATTTATTTTGCTCCTTTTCACCCCATTATTTCTATCTCTACTTTGCACATTCTTCCACTGCAAATCTACCATTCCAGTGTTTTACTTGCTATATTGTATTTACTTCGCCACCATGGCCTTTTTTTGCCTTTACCTCCCTTATCTCACCTCACTTGCTCACATTGTATATAGACTTATTTTTCTACTGTATTATTGACTGTATGCTTGTTTTACTCCATGTGTAACTCTGTGTTGTTGTATGTGTCGAACTGCTTTGCTTTATCTTGGCCAGGTCGCAATTGTAAATGAGAACTTGTTCTCAACTTGCCTACCTGGTTAAATAAAGGTGAAATAAAATAAGAATAAATCAAATAAAAAATCAAATGGCTTATTCATCACAAAACCATTTGATGTTGGCAATTGTTTTAATGACTTTATTGACAAAGTCTGAAAACTTAGGCAGGAAATGCCAACAGCGAGCAGTGAGCCATCATATTCATGCGTAAAAAACTAATAATGAATGAAAAGCATCGCAGGTTTGAATTTTGTAATGTTATTGTGTGAGAGGTAGACAAATTATTGTTATCGATTAATAATGACAAAACTCCTGGCATTGACGACTTTGATGGAAAGATACTGAGGATGGTAGCTGACTCTACAGCCACTCCTATCTGTCATATCTTTAATCTGAGCCAGAGGAATGTCTTTGTCCTGAGTCCTGGAAGGAAAGAAAAGTAATTCCGCTACCCAAGAGTGGTAAATCAGCATTTACTGGTTCTAACAGCAGACCTATAAGCTTGCTGCCAGTTTGGCCAAATACAATGCTATTTCTCTGTAAACAAAAGAACAACAGACTTTCAGCATATTGATAGAGAAGGGCACTCAACAAGTACTGCACTGACACAAATGACTGATGAATGGTTGAAAGAAGTTGATAAGAAGAAGATTCTGGAGAGCTGTATTGTTAGATTTCAGTGCACACTTTTATATTATTGACCATAACCTTTTGTTTAAAAAATGTATGTGTTATGGCTTTCTATCTAATAGAACTCAAAGGGTTTTCTTTAATGTAAGCTTCTCTTATGTCAAACATGTAAAATGTGGAGTACCACAGGGCAGCTCTCCAGGCCCTCTACTCTTTCTAATTTTACCAATGACCTGCCACTGGCATTAAAATGGGAAAGTTTTTTTTCTTCAAAAAATGACATTACTGCCTCTACAGTTCCAAGAGGTTAATGCAACCGCTGTGTCAGATTTCAATTTTTTTTAATGGAAAAAGCAAACCTTGCAGTAATCTGAGACGACGCTCAGAAAATAAATAAAATGATCCGCCATGTTGGAGTCAACAGAAATCAGAAATCACATTATAAATATTCCCTTACCTTTGATGATCTTCATCAGAATGCACTCCCAGGAATCCTAGTTCCACAATAAATGCTTGATTTCTTAGATAATGTCCATTATTTATGTACAGGTAGCTACTTTTGTTAGCGCTTTTAGTACACAAATCCAGACGCTCGTGCAGGTCAATCCGAACGTCAGACGAAAACTTCAAAAAGTAATATTACAGGTCGAAGAAACTTGTCAAACTGAGTATAGAATCAATCTTTAAGGTGTTGTTATCATAAATCTCCAATACAATTCCAACCGGAAAATTCCTTTGTTTATAGAGAAGCCATGGAAAGCAGGTCACTATTATGTGAATTGCGCATGACCAGCCCTTGGCTCTCTGCCAGAGACCTGGCTCATTCAGCTCCCATTGAGCCCCACAACACAGTAGAAGCCTAAGTTTCTAAAGACAGTTGAAATCTAGTGAAGCCCTAGGAAATGCAACTTCATCCATATCCCACTGTGAATTCAATAGGGACTGGGTTGAAAATCGACCAATCTCAAATTCCTTTCTGTTTGGATTTCTTCTCAGGTTTTGCCTGACATATTTTTTTATTTTTTTTACTAGGCAAGTCAGTTAAGAACAAATTCAAGTTTCTAAAGACAGTTGAAATCTAGTGGAAGCCCTAGGAAGTGCAACTTCATCCATATCCCACTGTGAATTCAATAGGGACTGGGTTGAAAATCGACCAATCTCAAATTCCTTTCTGTTTGGATTTCTTCTCAGGTTTTTGCCTGCCATATTTTTTGTATTTTTTTTTCTGGACTAGGCAAGTCAGTTAAGAACAAATTCTTATTTACAATGACAGCCTAGGAACAGTGGGTTAACTGCCTGTTCAGGGGCAGAACGACATATTTGTACCTTGTCAGCTCGGGGTTTGAACTTGCAACCTTCCGTTTACTAGACCAATGCTCTAACCACTAGGCAACCCTGCCGTCTGTGAGTTATGGTATACTCACAGACATCATTCAAACAGTTTTAGAAAACTTCAGAGTGTTTTCTATCCAATACTAATAACAATATGCATATATTAGCAACTGGGAATGAGGAGCAGGCCGTTTACTCTGGGCACCCTTCCTCCAAGCTACTCAATACTGCCCCTGCAGCCATAAGAAGTTAATGACCTTTCCACAGGTGCATTTTCAATAATTAATTGTTTATGGTTCATTGAACAAGCATGGGAAACTGTTTTTAACCTCTTTAGGGTATGTGGGACGCTAGCATCCCACCTGGCCAACATCCAGTGAGATTGCAGAGCGCCAAATTCAAATACAGAAATACTCATTATAAAAATTCAGAAAAGATACAACAGCTCACGCAAGACCCCTGACTCAATCGGCTCTTATTCCCTCATCCTTCACAGTAGAAGCATCAAACAAGGTTCTAAAGACTGTTGATATCTAGTGGAAGCCTTAGAAAGTGCAATATGAACTCATAGACACTGTATTTTCGATAGGCAACGACTTGAAAACCTACAAACTTCAGATTTCCCACTTCCTTGTTGGATTTTTTCTCAGGTTTTTGCCTGCCATATGAGTTGTGTTATACTCACAGACATCATTCAAACAGTTTAGAAACTTTAGCTTTTAGGACTGAGTAGGAGGCAGTTTACTCTGCTTACTCAGATTTTGGACCTCTGGCTGCCTTTGACCTGTTTTTGCATGCCCTCGGTTTCGGTCAATAAACATTTGTGACTCTAGCTGTCTGCATCTGGGTCTTATCCTGAGTTCTGATAACATTATTATCAAATAGCCACAGTAGCCTACTTGGCCACTGTTAAAACTGTAACTTAAAGTGGGTACAGCCTTAGTGTTCACAGTAAACGCAAACTCGAAGTTGCACAAAATTTTCACATCATTCAAGTTTGCGCTCAGCAGACTTGAAATTTGTTCAGTGCCTAATTTGTTTTGAGGTAACATTGGTTACAATGACATTTTAGTATAAACCGTGGAGGGCTGTGGAGTTTGAGTTATGTATAAACCATGGAGGGCTGAGGAGGACTGTGTAATTTAGGTTATCAAACTACATTTCTGCATGGCTGCAGCATCTGCTGGTTTCATTCTTATCATTTAACTTAACGAGTGTCTGATTTAGGGAAACCAGAGCAGTAGGCCTATAGTGTGATGCTAGCTAGATCTATTCTGAATTTTTTTAAGCCACCTTTTCTATAGCTAGCTTCAGTTAGCTTCACATTCCAATTCAGGCTCCAACCACGCTGCAAAGGAAGGATATTGATCCAACACCTGTAACTAACCCAAGCCAGGCCCGTATTGTTGTGTGCATACCTTGCTTGTACAGCCCAATGAGTCGAATGCCAATATCTTAATTGAGACAATGTTAAAAAACGCATTCCATGGACAGCTAAGTTTTTGCCTAAATCAAAAGGAAAACAAATAAGTTATCCTGCAAATTCAGGCTATTGCTGCAAATAGGCTATTAGAAGTGCAGACTTTCTTTTAATATGGCCGTCTTTGGTTTACCTGAATGGTGAGCCACCTTCGTGTCAACGGTTATCCTGAGTTGAGTTCAGAATTGACCAAAGTTAGCTCATGAACATCTTTATCCCATTATTAGTATACTCCTCGGGTTTGTAGACTCCTCAGTCAATGACATTTGTGTAAGGGAGGAATGCAAACCTGCATATATGGCAGCCCAGGGGAACTGGAGTTTGACCCTGTGGCATGATGTTATGGAATCCTATAATCACCCTGGATTATAACTGGGGGGGTTCGGAACTATGGGACAGCATAAACTGATCCATCAAAACAGGTTCTCTGTCCTTGAAATCTTTCTTCGATTGATTTGACAGTATATGGGTAAGATAATACACAGTAAAACTCCTGTTCAATGACACAACAACTTTATTAAATACTTTTTTTTTTTTTATTCTGACCATGATTGATTTATTTATACCCCTCTTTCATTCTAGAATGGAATCATTTTACAATTGAGCTCACAGGATACAGTACTTGTTTTTGTTTTGAAAATATATGCTAATGCGTGATTAAGCAATAAGGCATGAGGGGGTGAGGTATTTCAAATCAAATCTAATGTTATTTGTCCCATACATGTGTTTGTGTTTCTAGCTCCAACAGTGCAGTAATATCTAACAAGTAATATCTAATAATACACACAATCTAAAGTAAAGGAATGGAATTAAGAATATATAAGTGTTTGCATGAGCTGTGTCAGAGCGACATAAACTAAGATAGTATAGAATAGAATAGAATACAGTATATACATATGTGTCACGCTCTGGCCATAGAGAGGTTTTTATTATCTATTTTGGTTAGGCCAGGGTGTGACTAGCGTGGGCATTCTATGTTAATTTTCTATGTTTTGGATAGAGGAAATAAAAGAAAGAAATAAAGGAAATAAAATACAAAATGTTTCCTGTCTTAACACTTGATGAGTTTAGTTTTTCAGAGATATTGTACGCTTCAAACTTTTTACATCTACAGTTAATCTGAGCGATATTTGTGGAATTGCATCTAGTGTTAGTCTGGCGAAAGATACATGTCTGTCTTCTCCAGAGTCTGGGAAGGCTCTTGGATGTTGTCGGCACGTTGCATTGATAATGAAGGGGCTGCGACTTCAACGTGCTACGCTGGAATCCCCTTTTCAAATTGAAAGAATCATTAAACTAGCTACCTGTTTGTCTGTCTCTAGTTGGGGCGAGGCGAATTGATTAGGAAGCGAGGAGCATTTTGCATGCGAATATCTCGCATGTGAGAACCAATCAAAGCTCAATTTCTGGGAGAGCGAATATTGCACCAACAAAACTAGCTGCTGTCCAGACCAGTGGGACACAACACTCTCTCACTGTGTACCATGTGGAAGTGTTGGGCTGATCTAGTGTAGTCTTGTTGTTCCAGTTTTTTAAAGCCAGATAGTCAGATAAACATCACAATTTGGAGCCATACTGTACCTTGTCATTCAATCCACTCATTTAGTCAACAAATAGTAAACACTACAATGGCCTGAATCTCAACAGCAGTAAGACATTGGTATAATAGATAGTTATACATGACGAAGAATAGAAAACAGAATGAAAACTACATTGACAATAGTTTAAATTGTAGAACATTTTGCTCAAAAAGGGCCTTATTTAAATCAGTTATCCAGGTTTCACTGGTTAAGTCAAAATAGAAAATAAAATATTGCTCTCATTAGTTCATAACAGCAACAGAGTGAATCAACGTTTTAGTTCATATCAGCAACAGAGCGAATCAAAAATAACCTTAAGTACATATTAAATCAAACATAATTTTTCATGGCATGGAAATAACATCGACTTATGACGGAAACCCATACACTTACACATTTTGATTGAATAGGCAGTAATTATATCACATCGTTGTGTTCAACTGCCACAAATAGTGTATCTTATGTCAGCATACAAGACTTGATTTCATTTTTGGACACTATTCAAATCATGGGTGGAATTGGGGTAGGGGTTGGAATGTGTGGGAAGTTCTCAAAGTGAAAATATGACGACACACACTATTTCGTTCTGTTGCTTGCCAGTGAGTGAAATAGTGTTTTTAGTGGGCGTTGCCACTGAGACTAATGCTGGCTGGATAGTAGCAGCGACAGAACCACCAGAAAGAATGCTGTGCAGAGACTGGTCTTGCTGCTTATTCCACTTGAGGTCACAGCTGGGATGGAAAGAGAAAAAGGAAACATGTTCAAATTAATATAGGAAGAGTGTTTGTTGCCCTGTAATGTGATTAGTGAGACAGCTGATTTGCTAAATACAACTGGAACGCAACTCATAAATTAGTGATTCATGTAGAGATAATGGCATATGATACAATGGTGAAGAAAATACAATAATTATATTTTTAGACAATACAGTGGGGCAAAAAAGTATTTAGTCAGCCACCAATACTTATTTTCCACCATATTTTGCTAATACATTTAGCTAATAAATTCATAAAAAATCCTACAATGTGTTTTACTGGATTTTTCTTTCTCATTTTGTCTGTCATAGTTGAAGTGTACCTATGATGACAATTACAGGCCTCTCTCATCTTTTTAAGTGGGAGAACTTGCACAATTGGTGGCTGACTAAATACTTTTTTTTTGCCCCACTGTATATTTATTTAACTTATAATAGAATACAAATAAATAAATAAATATGTTAACCTGTGTCGTTGACTCTCACTGAGGTGGGGTCAATGTTGAAAGCTGTGATTTTTGGGGCGGCATTTATTAAAACAGTGCCAATCTCCCTGGAAATTGGGACGGAGGAGGATCTGAATGCTAAATTCATAGTATTGATGATGGATCCAGAGCTGGGAACAAATGAGAGATAACATGTTAGATAGAAAGTGAGATCAATTTATATCAACATACAAAATGTAATGCAAAAAAAATCACCTGAATTCTGTCACAGTCAAACTGTTGAAAGAGGTGAAAGCTGATCGATAGAAAGGTTCAAGCTGGAAGACAAAACAAGAAACAGATGAAGTTTAAACAAACAACTTCCTGTTGATTAAAAGCTGACTATGTAACTGTATTCTACCCCTTTCAATAGGACATTCACATCTTCATTGTTTTTTGAGGCTCACCTGAGTTTTAATCAGTAATGCTCGGGTTTGAAAGGCCTGAGAAGATGTGTTTGATAGGTCAGAGGTAAATGTCTCTCCGCTGGACCGGAACACCACAGTCACCTTAGTGAGTGCCACAACGGTAGTTTCAGTGGTTGTAGTTGTGATGATAGCAGTAGTGATGACAGGAGTAGCCGTTGTAGTTGTGTTGTTATTTGTGGTGGGCACTTTGAAGTCAAAAGAGCAGAAAAGTTACCGTACAAGCTAATGCTTTACACTGTCTGTTCTGTGTTTGATTTTTTGATTCTTCACTTAATTTTTCCTTTAAAATATTTATATTTTTTGGGGCGTGGTTGCTCCAACTAGGTATTGCTTGTACTGCTTATTTGTTGTCTTGTATAGAAAATAAATAAAATAATTGTTCACAAAAATAGCTAGCTGCAGCAGTTCCATTCTCTCAGGTACCTGGGCTCTAACACTAACCTGGAGTAGGGTTCTGGCTGCACTTTGAATGACTGAGGGTTACTTTTTTTCTTTTTGTACCTTGTTCATTTTTTGGACGTTTGGACACCTCCCTGCCCCTCCCCCAAATTTGTCATAAAAGTAGTAGTAGTTAGCTACATGGCAAGAAATGTAATTAACTACTGAAAACACTAATTAGATATGAATTCGGTGCAACTACCACCAAGCTACTGCAAAATGTAGTTAAATTATTAGTTGAACTACATGTACATATGTAAGAATTAAATGTAACACTCAGATTTCATTCAACACTGGAGAAATTGCTGTGTATAATCGTTTTCGTTCACCCAACTTGGTTTACTCACCTTGAACAATGATGGTGGTGACATCCACTGAGAGGTTGCCAAAGGTAATGTTTGGATTGGTCACAGCTTCTTTCAGTGTATCCCTAATGTCAGTAACCTCAGGGACAGATTGAGTGGAGGTCTCATTGAACACCAGTTGGACCTCTGCCTGTGTTTCTGCATCCATACGGGAATGGAAAATAGGTCTGCAAAAGGTCATAAAAGGTCATGAACAGTGGCATGCCAAAGGTTAAAAAGAATAGAATAGAATATAATGGAATATTACGTGAATCCAAGAACAATCGTCCGGATGAAAAGGATCCCATATTTTGCTTTGTAGATCACATCGAACTGTAAGGAATGGTACAAACAGGAGAACATTTGAATGATTTAACACACAAAAACATTTCTATATATTCCAATCCACATAGCTAAGCCCTAGTTATTAAAGATAGATATTGGGGAATATAAATCAATATGTAGTGATGGAGACTAATTGTCGCCTGATTAGAACAAATGAAAGATGTACTTTAACATATAGATTTTCCAACAATCGCCATACATTATTGATGGTCATACACCCAATATGAACAAACTCTGAATTTCTAGGACTTACCACTGCAGTAATAGTTACTGCAAGTTCTTGGAATTGTGTACTTTGAGGGTCATTTAAAGCTTCTACAAACACTTGTTGTATGACGAAAGACACCACTGGAGCAGGTTGAAGATGTGCAGTTGTAGTAGTTGTTGTTGCAGTTGTTGTTGTTGCTGTACTAGTAGTAGTAGTATGTGTTGTTGTAGTGGTTGGTGCATTGGTTGTTGTGGTAGTTGGAGCTGTGCTGGTAGTTGTTGACAGTGGTGATGCTGTCCTTGACACTGTAGTTGTGGGGGCCACATATGTAGTGGTTGTAGTTGTGGGTCTCGTTGTAGGAACGGTAGCACGAACAGGGACAGGTTCTCCAGTTGTTGTGGTGGTAGTACCAGCCACAGTGGTAGTAACAGAAGTTGTAGGAGGAACAGTACTTGTTGCAGGAGCAGCTAAGTTAAAACATAAAATAGACATTTCAACATCTCTTTAAGGCTGTGTGGCAGTATAACACAGTCATCGTAACAGATGGAAGTATAACATGATGCTCTTATATTGACAACCAAATCATTAAATGTTGGGCTTTAATGTAATTCACTTCCGACAGCCTGTAAACAGGTTGCAACATTTCACATGGACCACTTCAGCTGAAAACCATTTCTAATGTTTACAGTACATTCAGACCCCTTGAATTCCTGCCTGCACTGAGCCTGCCGTCCATCCTGTAACTTTGCCCCACCTATCTTGATTACTGACCTCTGCCTGACCTGTCCCTGAGCCTACCTTCCGTTCTGTACCTTTGCTCTACCTATCTGTATATTGACCCCTGCCTGCCCTTGACCTGTCTCTTGCCTGCCCCTGTTGGATTAATACACTATTTTTACTTCAACGTTGTCTGCGTCTGGGCCTTACCTGAAATGTGTTAGTACAAACTGGCCACAACTGACCCAGCAGACCCGTGCCAGCTTCTCAACGCCATCTTCTCCCAAGGAGCCACCTTAGAGAGGTACGAGAAATTGCTTCGTGACCTTATGGACATTTTGCTGTAGCATTGTCGCCAGCGAAATGGCAATACAGGATCAACACGAAGAGTTGTCTGTGTTGCAGGACTCTTGGTCATTTTGTATCCTCTTGTCCTTTAAAAGAACAGGCCCACCGGTAGGAGCGAGTACTCTGGTGGGCCATATGGAGAACTTTTCTGCTTCTCTTACTCGCACCCCTTTTCATGCCATTCTACTGTGGGGAAACCAGTCCAAATCTCTTTGCGTCCTCATTGACTCTCGAGCCGACGAGAGCTTTTTGGACGCTACCCTGGCTTCCGATTTGAACATCCCCACTCAGCCCCTCTCCATTCCCATGGATGTTAGAGCACTGGATGGGCGCTCTATAGGCCGGGTCACTCATTTTACCACTCCCATCAATCTATGGGTGTCAGGGAATCACAGCGAGACTATTCCATTTCTGCTCATCAAGTCTCCTCAGATTCCCATGGATTTGGGATGCTCCTTGCTCCAGCGACGCAATCCCCTCATCAACTGGTCTACTGGCGCTATCATGGGCTGGAGTCCGTTCTGCCACGCCCATTGTCTGAAGTCAGCGCAACCTGCCCCGGGACGCCTTCCTTCTCGCCATTCCCGCGGAGTACCAGGACCTTCAGGTGTTGAGCAAACCCGGGCCACTTTGCTTCCGACACTCTGACTACAGGACTGACCTTCTCCCTATTACCACGCCGCCCCGGGGATGTCTGTACTCTCTGTCGGGCCCGGAGACCAAGGCTATGGAGACCTACATTGGGGACTCCCTAGCCACAGGATTTATCCATCCCTCTTCCTCTCCTGCCGGCGCCGGGTTCTACTTCTTGGAGGAAAAGGACAAGACCTTGCGCCTGTGCATTGACTTCCGGGGACTCAATGACGTTACTGTGAAGAACCGTTACCTGCTACCACTCATTTCCTCAGCCTTCGAGCCGCTCCAGGGGGCCACTGTTTTTTCCAAGCTGGATCTACGGAACGCCTACCACCTGGTGCTGATACGAGAGCGGGACAAATGGAAGACCGCCTTCAACATGGTCAGCAGCCACTACAAGTATCTGTTTATGCATTTTGGCCTCACCAATGCCCCTGCTGTGTTCCAGGCTCTGGTAAAGGATGTTCTCTGCGTCATGTTGAACCAGTTCGTCTTCATCTATATTGATGACATCCTCTTCTTCTCCTGCTCCCCCCAAGACCCCGTGCTCCACGTACGACAGGTTCTTCAGCACCTTCTGGAGAATCAGCTGTTTGTGAAGGCGGAGAACTGCGAGTTCCATCTCTCCACCATCCACATTCTGGGTTTCTTCATGTCTGCTGGGAGTGTCCAGGGAAGGTGAGAGCAGTGGTGGATTGGCTCCAGCCTACGTCCAGGGTGCAGCTGCAACGTTTCCTGGGGTTTGCTTACTTTTATTGCCGCTTTATCTGGGGTTACAGCACCCTGGTTTCCCCCCTGTCTGCACTCACATCTACCAAGGTTCGTTCACGTGGTCCTCTGCCCCTGACCGGATGTTCCGTTACCTCAAACACCGCTTCACCACTGGTCCTATCTTGGTTCATCCTGACCCTTCCCATCAGTTCATGGTGGAGGCCGATGCTTCGGATGTCAGAGTGGGGGCTGTTTTGTCCCAACATTCTGCCCTGGACCTTAAGCTGCATCCTTGTGCCTTCTTCTCCCACCGTCTCAACTCCACGGAGAGGAACTACGATGTGGGGAATCGGGAGCGTGAAGATGGCATTAGAGGAATGGAGGCACTGGCTGGAATTGGCGGAACATCCGTTCATTGTGTGGACCTACCACAAAAGCCTGGAGTATCTCCGCACCGCCCAGCACCTCAATCCAGATCAATCGCTGTTATAGTTCCACTGTTACTACCCCAGAGCCCGAGACCATCCTTCCCACCTTGTGCCTGGAGACGGCACTCAGCTGGGGTATTGGGAAACAAGTTCCGGAAGGCGCAGCGGTCCCAGCCGAACCCTGGAGGGGTCCCAGATAACCGGATGTTTTTGCCTGACTCTGTCCGCTCCGCGGTCCTGGAGTGGGCCCATTCCTCCAGGTTTGTCTGCCCCTCGGGCTCCCATCTGACCCTGGTCTTCGTGCGACAACGCTTTGGGTGACCTAAAATGGTTCCGGATTTGGCCGCATTTGTTGCCGCCTGCACGGTCTGTGCACAGAACAAGACTCCCCGGCAACCTCCGGCTGGTCTTTTTCAACCACTGCTTGTCCCTCACCGTCCCTGGTCCCATATCTCCCTGGATTTCGTCTCGGGTCTCCACCCGTCTGAGGGAAACACTGCCATCCTGACTGTGGTCAACCGGTTTTCCAATACATTCCTCTACCCAATCTACCCTCGGCCAAGAAGAGGCCCAGCTTATGGTGCAGCACGTCATCCGGATCCGTGGACTCCCGGTGGACATGGTCTCCGACCAGGGTCCTCAGTTCTCATCCCAGTCCTGGAAGGCTTTCTGCATGCTCATTGGGTCATCGGCCTGACTGTCCTCCGGGATCCACCCTCAGTCCACTGGCCAGTCGGAGCGAGCCAACCAAGAGTTGGAGATGACCCTTCGCTGCCTAGTCTCTGCCAACCCCACCACCTGGAGTCAGCAACTGGTGTGGGTCAGTACACCCGCAACACCCTTCCTTACTCTGCCACTGGTCTCTCGCCCTTTGAGTGTTCTCTGGGCTATCCCACCCCCATTATTCTCCAAGCAAGAGGAAGAGGTCGGCATACCTTCGGTCCAGATGTTTGTCCACCGTTGTAGTCGTACCTGGAAGAGAGCCGGGTCGGCCTTTCTCAAGACCACCTCTAAGTATCGATGACAAGCGGACCGTCACCGGTTTCACCTGTCTTTGTGATTGTCTCCTTGTCCCTGTTTTCTAGTTTCCCAATTTTTGTCACTCCTGCCTGCCTGCCTGTCCCAACCCTGAGCCTGCCTACCGTCCTGTATCTTTGCCCTACCTACCTATTTTTCTACAACTTGATTGGAGTCCATCTGTGATATATTCAATGATTTGGAAGGTCACACACCTGTCTATATAAGGTCCCACAGTTGACAGTGGACATCAGATGAAAAATCAAGCCATGAGGTCGAAGGAATTGTCCATAAAGCTGCGAGACAGAATTGTGTTGAGGCACAGGTCTGGGCTAGGGTACCAAAAAATGTCTGCAGCATTTAAGGTCCCCAAGAACATAATGGCTTCCATCATTTTTAAATGGAAGGATTATCCATCTCAGCAGCACTCCACCAATCAGGCTTTTATGGTAGAGTGGCCAAACAGAAGCAACTCCTCAGTAAAAGGCACATGACAGCCCACTTGGAGTTTGCCATGAGAAACAAAGGTTCTCTGGTCTGATGAAACCAAGATTTTACTCTTTGGATTGAATGCCAAGTGTCACGCCTGGAGTAAACCCGGAGTCTGCTTGGAGTCATCGAAAGACCCTCAGACCATGAGAAACAAGATTCTCTGGTCTGATGAAACCAAGATTGAACTCTTATGCCTGAATGCCAAGCGTCACATCTGGAGGAAACCTGTCACCATCCCTACGGTGAATCATGGTGGTGGCAGCATCATTCTGTGGGGATGTTGTTCAGCGACATGGACTGGGAGACTAATCAGGATCGAGGGAAAGATGAAAGGAGCAAAGTACAGAGAGATCCTTGATGAAAACCTGCTCCAAAGCGCTCAGGACCTCAGAAAGGGGTGAATGTTCACCTTCCAACAGGACAATGACCCTAAGCACACAGTCAAGAAAACACAGGAGTGGCTTCTGAACAGGTGCCGTGAGTGGCCAAGCCAGATCCCTGACTTGAACCATTTGAATATCTCTGGAGGGACCTGAAAATAGCTGTGCAGGGACGCTCCCAATATAACCTGACAGCGCTTGAGAGGATCTGCACAGAAGAATGGGGAAAAACTCCCCAAAAACAGATGTGCAAAGTTTGTATCATCATACCCAAGAAGACTCAAGGCTGTAATCACTGCCAAAGGTGCTTCAACAAAGTACTGAAAGGGGTTCTGAATACTTACATGTAAATGTATTATGTAAGTGTAATATTTCAGTTTTTATTTTTTATAAATTAGCAAACATGTCTAAAAAACTGTTTTTGCAGTGTCATTATTGGGTGTTGTGTGGAGATTGATGACGAAGAAAATAACATTTAATCCATTTTAGAATGAGGCTGTAACGTAACAAAATGTGAAAAAATTCAAGGGGTCTGAATACTTTCTGAATGCAATGTGGATGCTACAAACACACAGTTCGAAGCATTAGAATGAGAAGAACTGTGGCATTCTGATACAGAACACTCACATTATTAGCAACATGTGCATTACAGAGCAAGAGCAGGCAAATCACAACTGAAATGTACGTCATTTTATTTGTATTTTTTTATTTTTTTTATTTTAAACTCAATGTTTGAAATAAATCGCTTCACCAATTACTGTTCCAAATACATTTGTGATGCTCAAATTTTTTTTAAATAATAACTTACCACATAATAAAATGGAATTGAATTAATAAATGTGTTTACCTGTGCTGTTGACCGTCACTGAGTTGGGGTCAATATTGAAAGCTGTGATGTTTTGAGCAGCATTTATCAAAACAGTGCCAATCTCTGTGATATTAGGGACCGAGGGGGAGCTGAATGCTACATTTACAGTATTGATGATGGATCCAGAGCTGAGAAGAAATGAGAGATAACATGTTAGATAGAAAGTGAGATCAATTTAAATCAACATACAAAATGTAATGCAAAAAAATCACCTGAATTCTGTTACAGTCAAACTGTTGAAAGAGGTGAAAGCCGATCGATAGAAAGGTTCAAGCTGGAATGCAAAACAAGAAACAGATGAATTTTAAACAAACAACTTACTGTCAATTAAAAGTTGCCTGTATTACTGTAACCTACCCCTCTCGTTAGGACATTCACATCTTCATTGTTTTGGGAGGCTCACCTGAGTTTTAATCAGCAATGCTCGGGTTTGAAAGGCCTGAGAAGATGGATTTGATAGGTCAGAGGTAAATGTCTCTCTGCTGGACCTGAACACCACAGGAACCCTAGAGTTTGCAACAGCGGTAGTTGCAGTTGTCGTGGCTGTGATGATAGCAGTAGTGATGACAGGAGTAGCCATTGTAGTTGTGGTGGCATTTGATGCACTAGTGATGGTTGTAGTGGGTAAAGCTGTAACAGTCGTTGTCGACACACCAGTGATGACTGAAGAGGGTTCAAAAGTTGTTGTCGACACACCAGGGACGGTTGAAGTGAGATCTTCAGTTTTTGTCAATGCAACACTTACAGTTGTAGTGGGTGCAGCTGTAATCGTTGTTGTCAATGCACCAGTAAAGTTTGTAATGGGTTCGCTTGTCGTTGTCGATACATCAATGATGGTTGAAGTAGGTTCACCAGTTGTTGTTGACACACCAGTTACGGTCGTAGTGGGTTCACCAGTTGTTGTCGACACACCAGTTACGGTCGTAGTGGGTTCACCAGTTGTTTTTGATGCATCAATGATGGTTGTAGTGGGTTCACCAGTTGTTGGTGACAAACCAGTGATGGTTGTAGTGGGTTCACCAGTTGTTGATGAAGACTCAATGATAGTTGTAGTGGCTTCACCAGTTGTTGTCGACACACCAGTGATGGTTGTAGAAGGTTCATTAGTTGTTGTAGAAATACCAGTGATTGTCGTAGTGGGTTCACCAGTTGTTGTCGACACAGCAGTGACTGTTGATGTGGGTTGAACAGTTGTTTTTGTTGACTCAGTGATGGTTTTAGGGGGTTCACCAGTAGTGGTCGATGCACCAGTAACAGTTGTAGTGGGTTCACCAGTTGTTGTTGATGAAACCTTGATGGTTGTAGTGGGTTCACCAGTTGTAGTCGATACATCCGTGACAGTTTTAGTTGTTGTAGCCATAACAGTAGTTGTTGATGCATCACTTGTTGTTGACACACCAATGATGGATGAAGTAAGATCAACAGTTGATGTTGATTCTACAGTGACAGTTGTAGTGGGTGCAGCTGTAACCGTTGTTGTCGACACACCAGTGACTGTTGTTTTGAGTTCACCAGTTGTTTTTGTTGACTCAGTGACTGTTGAAGTGGGTTCACCAGTTGTCTTTGTTGACTCAGTGATGGTTGTAGTGGGTTCATCAGTTGTTGTTGATGAAACAGTGACGGATGTAGTGGGTTCACCAGTTGTTGTCGATGCCCCAGTAACAGTTGTAGTGGGTTCACCAGTTGTTTTTGTTGACTCAGTGACTGTTGAAGTGGGTTCACCAGTTGTCTTTGTTGACTCAGTGACTGTTGTTGTGGGTTCACCAGTTGTTTTTGTTGACTCAGTGACAGCCGTAGTGGGTTCAACAGTTGTTGTCGACACAGAAGTGATGGTTGTAGTGGGTTCACCAGTTGTTGATGACACACCAGTGATGGTTGTAGTGGGTTCACCAGTTGTTGATGGAGACTCAATGATAGTTGTAGTGGGTTCACCAGTTGTTGTTGACACACCAGTGATGGTTGTAGTGGGTTCACCAGTTGTTGATGGAGACTCAATGATAGTTGTAGTGGGTTCACCAGTTGTTGTTGACACACCAGTGATGGTTGTAGTGGGTTCATTAGTTGTTGTAGAAACACCAGTTATTGTCGTGGTGGGTTCACCAGTTGTTGTCAACACAGCTTTGACTGTTGATGTGGGTTGAACAGTTGTTTTTGTTGACTCAGTGATGCTTGTAGTGGGTTCACCAGTTGTTGTCGACACAGCAGTGACTGTGAAGGGGTTCACCAGTTGTTTTGTTGACTCAGTGACTGTTGAGTGGGTTCAACAGTTGTTTTTGTTGACTCAGTGATGGTTGTAGTGGGTTCATTCAAACCGTGATGGATGTAGTGGGTTCAGTTATTGTTGTCACCAGTTGTTGTCACACAGCAGTGACTGTTGAAGTGGGTTCACCAGTTGTTTTGGTTGACTCAGTGATGGTTGTAGTGGGTTCATCAGTTGTTTTTGTTGACTCAGTGATGGTTGTAGTGGGTTCATCAGTTGTTGTTGATGAAACCGTGATGGATGTAGTGGGTTCACCAGTTGTTTTTGTTGACTCAGTGATGGTTGTGGTGGGGTCACCAGTTGTTGTCAATGCACCTGTTAATGTTGTAATTGGTACATCTGTCACCATTGTTGTCGACACACCACTGACAGTTGTAGTGGGTTCATCAGTTGTTGTCGACACAGTAGTGACTGTTGTTGTGGGTTCACCAGTTGTTGATGAAGACTCAATGATAGTTGTAGTGGGTTCACCAGTTGTTGTCGACACAGCAGTGACTGTTGTTGTGGGTTCACCAGTTGTTGTCGACACAGCAGTGACTGTTGTTGTGGGTTCACCAGTTGTTTTTGTTGACTCAGTGATGGTTGTAGTGGGTTCACCAGTTGTTGTTGATGAAACATGGATGGTTGTAGTGGGTTCACCAGTTGTTGTCGACACAACAGTGACTGTTGTTGTGGGTTCACCAGTTATTTTTGTTGACTCTGTGATGGTTGTAGTGGAATCAACAGTTGTTTTGGTTGACTCAGTGACAGCCGTAGTGGGTTCAACAGTTGTTGTCGATGCAGCATTCACGGTTGTAGTTGTTTCACCAGTTGTTGTCGACACAGAAGTGACTGTTGTTGTGGGTTCAACAGTTGATGTAGAAACACCAATGATGGTTGTAGTGGGTTCACCAGTTGTTGTTGACACACCAGTGATGGTTGTAGTGGGTTCACCAGTTGTTTTTGACACAACAGTGATGGTTGTAGTGGGTTCACCAGTTGTTGTTGACACACCAGTGATGGTTGTAGTGGGTTCATTAGTTGTTGTAGAAACACCAGTTATTGTCGTGGTGGGTTCACCAGTTGTTGTCAACACAGCTTTGACTGTTGATGTGGGTTGAACAGTTGTTTTTGTTGACTCAGTGATGCTTGTAGTGGGTTCATCAGTTGTTGTCGATGAAACCGTGATGGGGGAAGTAGTGGGTTCACCAGTTGTTGTCGATGCCCCAGTAACAGTTGTAGTGGGTTCACCAGTTGTTGTCGACACAGCAGTCACTGTTGTTGTGGGTTCACCAGTTGTTTTTGTTGACTCAGTGATGGTTGTAGTGGGTTCATCAGTTGTTGATGAAACCGACTGATGATAGTTGTAGTGGGTTCACCAGTTGTTGTCGATGCCCCAGTAACTGTTGTAGTGGGTTCAACAGTTGTTTTTGTTGACTCAGTGACTGTTGTTGTGGGTTCACCAGTTGTTGTTGACACACCAGTGATGGTTGTAGTGGGTTCACCAGTTGTTGTCGACACAGCAGTCACTGTTGTTGTGGGTTCACCAGTTGTTTTTGACACACTCAGTGATGGTTGTAGTGGGTTCACCAGTTGTTGATGAAGACTCAGTTAGTTGTTTTGTTGACTCAGTGGGTTCACCAGTTGGTTGGTGACAAACCAGTGATGGTTGTAGAAGGTTCATTAGTTGTTGTAGAAACACCAGTGATTGTCGTGGTGGGTTCACCAGTTGTTGTCGACACAGCTTTGACTGTTGATGTGGGTTGAACAGTATTTTTTGTTGACTCAGTGATGCTTGTAGTGGGTTCATCAGTTGTTGATGAAACTGTGATGGATGTAGTGGGTTCACCAGTTGTTGTCGACACAGCAGTGACTGTTGAGTGGGTTCACCAGTTGTTTTTGTTGACTCAGTGATGGTTGTAGTGGGTTCACCAGTTGTTGTTGACAAACCAGTGATGGATGTAGTGGGTTCACCAGTTGTTGTGATGCACCCAGTAACAGTTGTAGTGGGTTCACCAGTTGTTGTTGACTGTGACACAGTGGGTTCACCAGTTGTTTTGATGTTGACTCAGTGATGGTTGTAGTGGGTTCACCAGTTGTTGTTGATGACCAGTGATGGTTGTAGTGGGTTCACCAGTTGTTGTCGATGCCACCAGTGATTGTTGTAGTGGGTTCACCAGTTGTTGTCGACACAGCTTGACTGTTGATGTGGGTTGAACAGTGACTCAGTGATGTTGTAGTGGGTTCACCAGTTGTTCACCAGTTGTTTTGGTTGACTCAGTGATGGTTGTAGTGGGTTCACCAGTTGTTGATGAAGACTCAGTGATAGTTGTAGTGGGTTCACCAGTTGTTGTAGACACAGTGATGGTTGTAGTGGGTTCACCAGTTGTTGATGAAGACTCAATGATAGTTGTAGTGGGTTCACCAGTTGTTGTTGACCAGTGATGGTTGTAGAAGGTTCATTAGTTGTTGTAGAAACACCAGTGATTGTCGTAGTGGGTTCACCAGTTGTTGTCGACACAACTTTGACTGTTGATGTGGGTTCACCAGTTGTTTTTGTTGACACAGTGATGGTTGTAGTGGGTTCACCAGTTGTTGTTGATGACACCAGTGATGGTTGTAGTGGGTTCACCAGTTGTTGTCGACACAGCAGTGACTGTTGTTGTGGGTTCACCAGTTGTTGACACACCAGTGATGGTTGTAGTGGGTTCACCAGTTGTTGTTGACAAACCAGTGATGGTTGTAGAAGGTCCATTAGTTATTGTAGAAACACCAGTGATTGTCGTAGTGGGTTCACCAGTTGTTGTCGATACAACCTTGACTGTTGATGTGGGTTGAACAGTATTTTTTGTTGACTCAGTGATGCTTGTAGTGGGTTCATCAGTTGTTGTTGATGAAACTGTGACGGTTGTAGTGGGTTCACCAGTTGTTGTCGACACAGCAGTGATGGTTGTAGTGGGTTCACCAGTTGTTTTGGTTGACTCAGTGATGGTTGTAGTGGGTTCACCAGTTGTTTTTGACACACCAGTAACAGTTGTAGTGGGTTCACCAGTTGTTTTTGACACACCAGTAACAGTTGTAGTGGGTTCACCAGTTGTTGTTGACACAGTGATGGTTGTAGTGGGTTCACCAGTTGTTGATGAAGACTCAATGATAGTTGTAGTGGGTTCACCAGTTGTTGTTGACACACCAGTGATGGTTGTAGAAGGTTCATTAGTTGTTGTAGAAACACCAGTTATTGTCATGGTGGGTTCACCAGTTGTTGTCAACACAGCTTTGACTGTTGATGTGGGTTGAACAGTTGTTTTTGTTGACTCAGTGATGCTTGTAGTGGGTTCACCAGTTGTTGTCGACACAGCAGTGACTGTTGAAGTGGGTTCACCAGTTGTTTTGGTTGACTCAGTGATGGTTGTAGTGGGTTCATCAGTTGTTGTTGATGAAACCGTGATGGATGTAGTGGGTTCACCAGTTGTTGTCGATGCCCCAGTAACAGTTGTAGTGGGTTCACCAGTTGTTGTCGACACAGCTTTGACTGTTGATGTGGGTTGAACAGTTGTTTTTGTTGACTCAGTGATGCTTGTAGTGGGTTCATCAGTTGTTGTCGACACAGCAGTGACTGTTGAAGTGGGTTCACCAGTTGTTTTGGTTGACTCAGTGATGGTTGTAGTGGGTTCATCAGTTGTTGTTGATGAAACCGTGATGGATGTAGTGGGTTCACCAGTTGTTGTCGATGCCCCAGTAACAGTTGTAGTGGGTTCACCAGTTGTTGTCGACACAGCTTTGACTGTTGATGTGGGTTGACCAGTTGTTTTTGTTGACTCAGTGATGGTTGTAGTGGGTTCATCAGTTGTTGTTGATGAAACCGTGATGGGGGATGTAGTGAGTTCACCAGTTGTTGTCGATGCCCCAGTAACAGTTGTAGTGGGTTCAACAGTTGTTTTTGTTGACTCAGTGACTGTTGTTGTGGGTTCACCAGTTGTTGTTGACACAGCAGTGATGGTTGTAGTGGGTTCACCAGTTGTTGTCGACACAGCAGTCACTGTTGTTGTGGGTTCACCAGTTGTTTTTGTTGACTCAGTGATGGTTGTAGTGGGTTCACCAGTTGTTGATGAAGACTCAATGATAGTTGTAGTGGGTTCACCAGTTGTGGTTGACACACCAGTGATGGTTGTAGAAGGTTCATTAGTTGTTGTAGAAACACCAGTGATTGTCGTGGTGGGTTCACCAGTTATTGTCGACACAGCTTTGACTGTTGATGTGGGTTGAACAGTATTTTTTGTTGACTCAGTGATGCTTGTAGTGGGTTCATCAGTTGTTGATGAAACTGTGATGGATGTAGTGGGTTCACCAGTTGCTGTCGACACAGCAGTGACTGTTGAAGTGGGTTCACCAGTTGTTTTTGTTGACTCAGTGATGGTTGTAGTGGGTTCACCAGTTGTTGTTGATGAAACCGTGATGGATGTAGTGGGTTCACCAGTTGTTGTCGATGCCCCAGTAACAGTTGTAGTGGGTTCAACAGTTGTTGTCGACACAGCAGTGACTGTTGTTGTGGGTTCACCAGTTGTTTTTGTTGACTCAGTGATGGTTGTAGTGGGTTCACCAGTTGTTGATGAAGACTCAATGATAGTTGTAGTGGGTTCACCAGTTGTTGTAGACACAGCAGTGATGGTTGTAGTGGGTTCAACAGTTGTTGATGAAGACTCAATGATAGTTGTAGTGGGTTCACCAGTTGTTGTTGACACACCAGTGATGGTTGTAGAAGGTTCATTAGTTGTTGTAGAAACACCAGTTATTGTCGTAGTGGGTTCACCAGCTGTTGTCGACACAGCTTTGACTGTTGATGTGGGTTGAACAGTATTTTTTGTTGACTCAGTGATGGTTGTAGTGGGTTCACCAGTTGTTGTTGATGAAACCGTGATGGATGTAGTGGGTTCACCAGTTGTTGTCGATGCCCCAGTAACAGTTGTAGTGGGTTCACCAGTTGTTTTTGTTGACTCAGTGATGGTTGTAGTGGGTTCACCAGTTGTTGATGAAGACTCAAGGATAGTTGTAGTGGGTTCACCAGTTGTTGGTGACACACCAGTGATGGTTGTAGAAGGTTCATTAGTTGTTGTAGAAACACCAGTGATTGTCGTGGTGGGTTCACCAGTTATTGTCGACACAGCTTTGACTGTTGATGTGGGTTGAACAGTATTTTTTGTTGACTCAGTGATGGTCGTAGTGGGTTCACCAATTGTTGTCGATGCACCAGTGACTGATCTAGTTTGTTGACCAGTTGTTTTTGTTGACTCAGTGATGGTTGTAGTGGGTTCACCAGTTGTTGACGATGACTCAGTTATAGTTGGAGTCGGTTCACCAGTTGTTGTTGACACACCAGTGATGGTTGTAGTGGGTTCACCAGTTGTTGTTGACACACCAGTGATGGTTGTAGTGGGTTCACCAGTTGTTGATGAAGACTCAGTTATAGTTGTAGTGGGTTCACCAGTTGTTGATGATGACTCAGTTATAGTTGTAGTGGGTTCACCAGTTGTTGTCGACACAGCAGTGATGGTTGTAGTGGGTTCATCAGTTGTTGTTGATGAAACTGTGATGGATGTAGTGGGTTCACCAGTTGCTGTCGACACAGCAGTGACTGTTGTTGTGGGTTCACCAGTTGTTGACACACCAGTGATGGTTGTAGTGGGTTCACCAGTTGTTGTTGACACACCAGTGATGGTTGTAGAAGGTTCATTAGTTATTGTAGAAACACCAGTGATGGTTGTAGTGGGTTCACCAGTTGTTGATGAAGACTCAATGATAGTTGTAGTGGGTTCACCAGTTGTTGTCGACACAGCAGTGATGGTTGTAGAAGGTTCATTAGTTGTTGTTGACACACCAGTGATGTTTGTAGTGGGTTCACCAGTTGTTTTTGATGCATCAATGATGGTTGTAGTGGGTTCACCAGTTGTTGGTGACAAACCAGTGATGGTTGTAGTGGGTTCACCAGTTGTTGTTGACACACCAGTGATGGTTGTAGTGGGTTCACCAGTTGTTGATGAAGACTCAGTTATAGTTGTAGTGGGTTCACCAGTTGTTGATGATGACTCAGTTATAGTTGTAGTGGGTTCACCAGTTGTTGTTGACACAGCAGTGATGGTTGTAGAAGGTTCATTAGTTATTGTAGAAACACCAGTGATGGTTGTAGTGGGTTCACCAGTTGTTGATGAAGACTCAATGATAGTTGTAGTGGGTTCACCAGTTGTTGTTGACACACCAGTGATGGTTGAAGTGGGTTGAAAAGTTATTTTTGTTGACTCAGTGATGGTCGTAGTGGGTTCACCAATTGTTGTCGATGCACCAGTGACTGATCTAGTTTGTTGACCAGTTGTTTTTGTTGACTCAGTGATGGTTGTAGTGGGTTCACCAGTTGTTGGCGATGACTCAGTTATAGTTGGAGTCGGTTCACCAGTTGTTGTTGACACACCAATGATGGTTGTAGTGGGTTCACCAGTTGTTGATGATGACTCAGTTATAGTTGTAGTGGGTTCACCAGTTGTTGATGATGACTCAGTTATAGTTGTAGTGGGTTCACCAGTTGTTGATGATGACTCAGTTATAGTTGTAGTGGGTTCACCAGTTGTTGATGATGACTCAGTTATAGTTGGAGTCGGTTCACCAGTTGTTGTTGACACACCAGTGATGGTTGTAGTGGGTTCACCAGTTGTTGTTGACATACCAGTGATGGTTGTAGTGGGTTCACCAGTTGTTGATGATGACTCAGTTATAGTTGTAGTGGGTTCACCAGTTGTTGATGATGACTCAGTTATAGTTGTAGTGGGTTCACCAGTTGTTGATGATGACTCAGTTATAGTTGTAGTGGGTTCACCAGTTGTTGTCGACACAGCAGTGATGGTTGTAGTGGGTTCATCAGTTGTTGTTGATGAAACTGTGATGGATGTAGTGGGTTCACCAGTTGCTGTCGACACAGCAGTGACTGTTGTTGTGGGTTCACCAGTTGTTGACACACCAGTGATGGTTGTAGTGGGTTCACCAGTTGTTGTTGACACACCAGTGATGGTTGTAGTGGGTTCACCAGTTGTTGATGAAGACTCAATGATAGTTGTAGTGGGTTCACCAGTTGTTGTCGACACAGCAGTGATGGTTGTAGAAGGTTCATTAGTTGTTGTTGACACACCAGTGATGTTTGTAGTGGGTTCACCAGTTGTTTTTGATGCATCAATGATGGTTGTAGTGGGTTCACCAGTTGTTGGTGACAAACCAGTGATGGTTGTAGTGGGTTCACCAGTTGTTGTTGACACACCAGTGATGGTTGTAGTGGGTTCACCAGTTGTTGATGAAGACTCAGTTATAGTTGTAGTGGGTTCACCAGTTGTTGATGATGACTCAGTTATAGTTGTAGTGGGTTCACCAGTTGTTGTTGACACAGCAGTGATGGTTGTAGAAGGTTCATTAGTTATTGTAGAAACACCAGTGATGGTTGTAGTGGGTTCACCAGTTGTTGATGAAGACTCAATGATAGTTGTAGTGGGTTCACCAGTTGTTGTTGACACACCAGTGATGGTTGAAGTGGGTTGAAAAGTTATTTTTGTTGACTCAGTGATGGTCGTAGTGGGTTCACCAATTGTTGTCGATGCACCAGTGACTGATCTAGTTTGTTGACCAGTTGTTTTTGTTGACTCAGTGATGGTTGTAGTGGGTTCACCAGTTGTTGGCGATGACTCAGTTATAGTTGGAGTCGGTTCACCAGTTGTTGTTGACACACCAATGATGGTTGTAGTGGGTTCACCAGTTGTTGATAATGACTCAGTTATAGTTGTAGTGGGTTCACCAGTTGTTGATGATGACTCAGTTATAGTTGTAGTGGGTTCACCAGTTGTTGATGATGACTCAGTTATAGTTGTAGTGGGTTCACCAGTTGTTGATGATGACTCAGTTATAGTTGTAGTGGGTTCACCAGTTGTTGATGATGACTCAGTTATAGTTGGAGTCGGTTCACCAGTTGTTGTTGACACACCAGTGATGGTTGTAGTGGGTTCACCAGTTGTTGTTGACATACCAGTGATGGTTGTAGTGGGTTCACCAGTTGTTGATGATGACTCAGTTATAGTTGTAGTGGGTTCACCAGTTGTTGATGATGACTCAGTTATAGTTGTAGTGGGTTCACCAGTTGTTGATGATGACTCAGTTATAGTTGTAGTGGGTTCACCAGTTGTTGTCGACACAGCAGTGATGGTTGTAGTGGGTTCACCAGTTGTTGTTGACACACCAGTGATGGTTGTAGTGGGTTCATCAGTTGTTGTTGATGAAACTGTGATGGATGTAGTGGGTTCACCAGTTGCTGTCGACACAGCAGTGACTGTTGTTGTGGGTTCACCAGTTGTTGACACACCAGTGATGGTTGTAGTGGGTTCACCAGTTGTTGTTGACACACCAGTGATGGTTGTAGAAGGTTCATTAGTTATTGTAGAAACACCAGTGATGGTTGTAGTGGATTCACCAGTTGTTGATGAAGACTCAATGATAGTTGTAGTGGGTTCACCAGTTGTTGTTGATGCATCAATGATGGTTGTAGTGGGTTCACCAGTTGTTTTTGATGCATCAATGATGGTTGTAGTGGGTTCACCAGTTGTTGGTGACAAACCAGTGATGGTTGTAGTGGGTTCACCAGTTGTTGGTGACAAACCAGTGATGGTTGTAGTGGGTTCACCAGTTGTTGATGAAGACTCAATGATAGTTGTAGTGGGTTCACCAGTTGTTGTTGACAAACCAGTGATGGTTGTAGTGGGTTCACCAGTTGTTGATGAAGACTCAATGATAGTCGTGTGGGTTCACCAGTTGTTGTCGACACAGCAGTGACTGTTGAAGTGGGTTGAAAAGTTATTTTTGTTGACTCAGTGATGGTCGTAGTGGGTTCACCAATTGTTGTCGATGCACCAGTGACTGATCTAGTTTGTTGACCAGTTGTTTTTGTTGACTCAGTGATGGTTGTAGTGGGTTCACCAGTTGTTGACGATGACTCAGTTATAGTTGGAGTCGGTTCACCAGTTGTTGTTGACACACCAATGATGGTTGTAGTGGGTTCACCAGTTGTTGATGATGACTCAGTTATAGTTGTAGTGGGTTCACCAGTTGTTGATGATGACTCAGTTATAGTTGTAGTGGGTTCACCAGTTGTTGATGATGACTCAGTTATAGTTGGAGTCGGTTCACCAGTTGTTGTTGACACACCAGTGATGGTTGTAGTGGGTTCACCAGTTGTTGATGATGACTCAGTTATAGTTGTAGTGGGTTCACCAGTTGTTGATGATGACTCAGTTATAGTTGTAGTGGGTTCACCAGTTGTTGATGATGACTCAGTTATAGTTGTAGTGGGTTCACCAGTTGTTGTCGATGATGGTTGTAGTGGGTTCACCAGTTGTTGTTGACACACCAGTGATGGTTGTAGTGGGTTCATCAGTTGTTGTTGATGAAACTGTGATGGATGTAGTGGGTTCACCAGTTGCTGTCGACACAGCAGTGACTGTTGCTGTGGGTTCACCAGTTGTTGACACACCAGTGATGGTTGTAGTGGGTTCACCAGTTGTTGTTGACACACCAGTGATGGTTGTACTTCATTAGTTATTGTAGAAACACCAGTGGTGGTTGTAGTGGGTTCACCAGTTGTTGATGAAGACTCAATGATAGTTGTAGTGGGTTCACCAGTTGTTGTCGACACAGCAGTGATGGTTGTAGAAGGTTCATTAGTTGTTGTTGACACACCAGTGATGTTTGTAGTGGGTTCACCAGTTGTTTTGATGCATCAATGATGGTTGTAGTGGGTTCACCAGTTGTTGGTGACAAACCAGTGATGGTTGTAGTGGGTTCACCAGTTGTTGGTGACAAACCAGTGATGGTTGTAGTGGGTTCACCAGTTGTTGATGAAGACTCAATGATAGTTGTAGTGGGTTCACCAGTTGTTGTTGACACACCAGTGATGGTTGTAGTGGGTTCACCAGTTGTTGATGATGACTCAGTTATAGTTGTAGTGGGTTCACCAGTTGTTGATGATGACTCAGTTATAGTTGTAGTGGGTTCACCAGTTGTTGTCGACACAGCAGTGATGGTTGTAGTGGGTTCACCAGTTGTTGTTGACACACCAGTGATTGTTGTAGTGGGTTCATCAGTTGTTGTTGATGAAACTGTGATGGATGTAGTGGGTTCACCAGTTGCTGTCGACATAGCAGTGTCTGTTGTTGTGGGTTCACCAGTTGTTGACACACCAGTGATGGTTATAGTGGGTTCACCAGTTGTTGTTGACACACCAGTGATGGTTGTAGAAGGTTCATTAGTTATTGTAGAAACACCAGTGATGGTTGTAGTGGGTTCACCAGTTGTTGATGAAGACTCAATGATAGTTGTAGTGGGTTCACCAGTTGTTGTCGACACAGCAGTGATGGTTGTAGAAGGTTCATTAGTTGTTGTTGACACACCAGTGATGTTTGTAGTGGGTTCACCAGTTGTTTTTGATGCATCAATGATGGTTGTAGTGGGTTCACCAGTTGTTGGTGACAAACCAGTGATGGTTGTAGTGGGTTCACCAGTTGTTGGTGACAAACCAGTGATGGTTGTAGTGGGTTCACCAGTTGTTGATGAAGACTCAATGATAGTTGTAGTGGGTTCACCAGTTGTTGTTGACACACCAGTGATGGTTGTAGAAGGTTCATTAGCTGCTGTAGAAACACCAGTGATTGTCGTAGTGGGTTCACCAGTTGTTGTCGACACAGCAGTGACTGTTGAAGTGGGTTGAAAAGTTATTTTTGTTGACTCAGTGATGGTCGTAGTGGGTTCACCAATTGTTGTCGATGCACCAGTGACTGATCTAGTTTGTTGACCAGTTGTTTTTGTTGACTCAGTGATGGTTGTAGTGGGTTCAACAGTTGTTGATGATGACTCAGTTATAGTTGTAGTGGGTTCACCAGTTGTTGATGATGACTCAGTTATAGTTGTAGTGGGTTCACCAGTTGTTGATGATGACTCAGTGATTGTTGTAGTGGGTTCACCAGTTGTTGATGTCACACCAGTGATGGTTGTAGTGGGTTCACCAGTTGTTGATGTCACACCAGTGATGGTTGTAGTGGGTTCACCAGTTGTTGTTGACACACCAGTGATGGTTGTAGTGGGTTCATCAGTTGTTGACACACCAGTGATGGTTGTAGTGGGTTCACCAGTTGTTGTTGACACAACAGTGATGGTTGTAGTGCGTTCACCAGTTGTTGATGAAACAGTGTTAGTTGTAGTGGGTTCACTAGTGGTTTTTGTTGTCTCAGTGACGGATGTAGTGGGTTCACTAGTTGTTTTTGATAACAACACCTGTTTTGGTTGTAGTCGGTGCATAAGTTGTTTTTGATGCGCCAGTGCCTTTTGAAGTGATTTCACTAATAGTTGTCGATGCATTAGTGACAGTTGTAGTGGGGTCACCAGTTGTTGGTGGTGAATCATTGTCGGTTGTATTGGCCTCACCTGTTTTTGTCGATGCATCAATGGCTGTTGCAGTGTGTTCACCATTCGTTGTCGATGTGTCAGTGACGGTTGTAGTTTTTTCACCAGTTTTTCTGGATGAATGATTGATCGTTGTGGTGGGTTCACCAGTCGTTGTCGATGACCAAGAAACGATTGTAATGGGTTCACCATTAGTTTTTGATAACTCATTGGTAGTTGTAGTGGGATCACGAGTTGTTCTTGGTGAATCAGTGACGTTTGTAGTTGTTCACCAGTTTTTGTCGATGCATCAGCGACGGTTTTAGTGGGTTCACCAGTTGTTGATGCATCTTTGATGGTTGTAGAGGGTTCACCAGTTGTTGATCCATCTTTGACGGTTTTAGTGCGTTCACCAGTTGTTGATGCATCTTTGATGGTTGTAGTGGTTGCAGTTGTAGGATTCATAGTAATGGCCACTATTGTTCAACATAAACAGAGTAAAATGTATCTGATTAAAATTGTAACAATGACATCATAGATATATATTCCAAAATGTCTAATTCTTATGAATACACGTCCCTTACCCATTAGAAGGAGCGCTGTTGCTATAACCTGGTATAGACTCATCATATGTGTTCTTTGAGAATTATGATCTGAAGACATAAATATACAATACAATGGATTTGGTTAAAGCACAACAACTGTTCAAATTGGGAGAGGTAACTCTAATACCATGAAAATATGACCTACAGTGCTTGTGACCTATTAGCTACCTCCACATATAAACTGCTCCATCACTAGCTCAACACAAATATATCCAAATAGGTCATGTTTTCAATAATCAAATCAGATTCCCTAATCACTTCAGTCAAACCCAAATAAAATAAAAATGTGTACATATATTTTGCAGATGTTATAGCAGCGACATGCTTGTGTTTTTAGCTCCAACAGTGCATTAATAACAAACAATAGAAATCAATACACATGAATCCCCCAAATAAATATAAAGAAATTAAGAAGTATCAGAAGGAGCCATGTCAGGAATTGATTTTACTAGGCAAATCTGGCAAATCTGTTAAGAACAAGTTCTTATTTTCAATGACGGCATCATTGCCCCTTGGTCAGAGGCAGAACAACAGATTTTTTATTTGTCAGCTTGGGATTCACTCCAGCAGGTTTTCGGTATCTCGTCCAACAATCTAACCACGAGGCTCCCTGCCATCCCATAGAAAGGTGTGTACAGCAGTAGTTATATAGGATGAGCCTTGACCAAAATACAGTACAGTTCAAACCCGACTGAATTAAATATGGTTTAAATATGTTTTTTTCTCACCCATCTACACACAATACCCCATAAAGATACCACAATACCCATGTTTCTCAAAATGTTTGCTAATTTATTGAAAATGAAGTACAAAAATATCAAATTTACATAAGTATTCACACCCCTGCGTTAATACATTTTAGTTTCACATTTCAAAGCGGTACAGAATCATCTTTGACAATGATTACAGGTGTCTTTCTGGGTAAGTCTCTAAGAGATTTGCACATCTGGGTTTTAAAATATTTGCACATTATTATTTTAAAAATTCTCGAAGCTCTGTCAAGTTGGTTGTTGATAACTTGGTATTTTAGTAGGATCCCCATTAGCTGCTGCGAAAGGAGCAGCAACTCTTCCTGGGGTCCGCACACAAAACATTAAACAGAACATAATACAGAACATTAATAGACAAGAACAGCTCAAGGACAAAAGAAAAATCAATTTAAAAATGGCACACGAAGACAACATATCAATATATACACACAAACTATCTAGGACAAATAGGGGAGAGGCGTAATGTCGTGATGTGTTTCTTTATCTGTTTTTTTTAAACCGGGTTTGCTGTTCATTTGAGCAACATGAGATGGACGGAAGTTCCATGCAATAATGTCTCTATATAATACTGTACGCTTTCTTGATTTTTATTCTGAATTTGGGGATTGTGAAAAGACCCCTGGTGGCATGTCTTGTGGGGTAGAAATAAATATCATTGCTAGACAGCCATAGATTTTCAAGCCGATTTAAGTCAAAACTGTAACTAGGCCACTTAGGAACATTCAATATCGTCTTGGTAAGCAACTCCAGTATACTGTATATTTGGCCTTGTGTTTTTTTTTTTAAATTTTTTTATTTTTTATTTCACCTTTATTTAACCAGGTGGCAAGTTGAGAACAAGTTCTCATTTACAATTGCGACCTGGCCAAGATAAAGTAAAGGAGTTCGACACATACGACGACACAGAGTTACACATGGAGTAAAACAAACATACAGTCAATAATACAGTATAAACAAGTCTATATACGATGTGAGCAAATGAGGTGAGATAAGGGAGGTAAAGGCAAAAAAAGGCCATGGTGGAAAAGTAAATACAAAATAGCAAGTAAAACACTGGAATGGTAGATTTGCAGTGGAAGAATGTGCAAAGTAGAAATAAAAATAATGGGGTGCAAAGGAGCAAAATAAATAAATAAATAAAATACAGTTGGGAAAGAGGTAGTTGTTTGGGCTAAATTATAGGTGGGCTATGTACAGGTGCAGTAATATGTGAGCTGCTCTGACAGTTGGTGCTTAAAGCTAGTGAGGGAGATAAGTGTTTCCAGGTTCAGGGATTTTTGTAGTTCGTTCCAGTCATTGGCAGCAGAGAACTGGAAGGAGAGGCGGCCAAAGAAAGAATTGGTTTTGCGGGTGACTAGAGAGATATACCTGCTGGAG
Source organism: Oncorhynchus tshawytscha (assembly GCF_018296145.1). Lineage (NCBI taxonomy): Eukaryota > Metazoa > Chordata > Actinopteri > Salmoniformes > Salmonidae > Oncorhynchus > Oncorhynchus tshawytscha. The sequence goes on along the minus strand of NC_056443.1, from coordinate 35,862,901 downwards.
CGTGTGCTACAGGTGGGAGATGCTATGGTGACCAGCGAGCTGAGATAAGGGGGGACTTTACCTAGCAGGGTCTTGTAGATGACATGGAGCCAGTGGGTTTGGTGACGAGTATGAAGCGAGGGCCAGCCAACGAGAGGGTACAGGTCGCAATGGTGGGTAGCATATGGGGCTTTGGTGACAAAACGGATTGCACTGTGATAGACTGCATCCAATTTGTTGAGTAGGGTATTGGAGGCTATTTTGTAAATGACATCGCCGAAGTCGAGGATTGGTAGGATGGTCAGTTTTACAAGGGTATGTTTGGCAGCATGAGTGAAGGATGCTTTGTTGCAATAAAGGAAGCCAATTCTAGATTTAACTTTGGATTGGAGATGTTTGATATGGGTCTGGAAGGAGAGTTTACAGTCTAACCAGACACCTAAGTATTTGTAGTTGTCCACGTATTCTAAGTCAGAGCCGTCCAGAGTAGTGATGTTGGACAGGCGGGCAGGTGCAGGTAGCGATCGGTTGAAGAGCATGCATTTAGTTTTACTTGTAGTTAAGAGCAATTGGAGGCCACGGAAGGAGACTTGTATGGCATTGAAGCTTGCCTGGAGGGTTGTTAACACAGTGTCCAAAGAAGGGCCAGAAGTATACAGAATGGTGTCGTCTGCGTAGAGGTGGATCAGAGACTCACCAGCATCAAGAGCGATATCATTGATGTATACAGAGAGGAGATTCGGTCCAAGAATTGAACCCTGTGGCACCCCCATAGAGACTGCCAGAGGTCCGGACAGCAGACCCTCCGATTTGACACACAGAACTCTATCAGAGAAGTAGTTGGTGAACCAGGCGAGGCAATCATTTGAGAAACCAAGGCTGTCGAGTCTGCCGATGAGGATGTCGTGATTAACAGAGTCGAAAGCCTTGGCCAGATCAATGAATACGGCTGCACAGTAATGTTTCTTATCGATGGCGGTTAAGATATCATTTAGGACCTTGAGCGTGGCTGAGGTGCACCCATGACAAGCTCTGAAACCAGATTGCATAGCAGAGAAGGTATGGTGAGATTCGAAATGGTCGGTAATCTGTTTGTTGACTTGGCTTTCGAAGACCTTAGAAAGGCATGGTAGGATAGATATAGGTCTGTAGCAGTTTGGGTCAAGAGTGTCCCCCCCTTTGAAGAGGGGGATGACCGCAGCTGCTTTCCAATCTTTGGGAATCTCAGACGACACGAAAGAGAGGTTGAACAGGCTAGTAATAGGGGTGGCAACAATTTCGGCAGATAATTTTTAGAAAGAAAGGGTCCAGATTGTCTAGCCCGGCTAATTTGTAGGGGTCCAGATTTTGCAGCTCTTTCAGAACATCGGCTGAACGGATTTGGGAGAAGGAGAAAAAGGCAAGGCTTGGGCGAGTTGCTGTGGGGGGTGCAGTGCTGTTGGTAGGAGTAGCCAGGTGGAAAGCATGGCCAGCCGTAGAAAAATGCTTATTGAAATTCTCAATAATGGTGGATTTATCAGTGGTGACAGTGTTTCCTATCTTCAGTGCAGTGGGCAGCTGGGAGGAGGTGTTCTTATTCTCCATGGACTTTATAGTGTCCCAGAACGTTTTTGAGTTAGTGTCGCAGGAAGCAAATTTCTGCTTGAAAAAGCTAGCCTTTTAGGTTTTTGTCCTGCTGAAATGTGAATTTGTCTCCAGCTATAAGGGTCCTGTGTGTAGCTGGTGTAGAGAGTCAGGCGCAGGACAGCAGATATGAGTAATCAACGTACTTTACTCAAAAGACAAATTTACAAAGTGACATCGCGAGCCCACAAAGACGGACCGAATTACAATAAACAATCACTCACAAACACAACATGGGGAACAGAGGGTTAAATAAGAAACAAGTAATTGGTTGAGTGAAGCCAGGTGTGATAAGACAAAGACAGAACAAATGGAAAATAAAAGTGGATCGACGGTGGCTAGAAATCCGGTGACGTCGACTTCCGCCAAAGTCGGTCCCTCTCCTTGTTCGTTCGGCGGAAGTCGTGACACCAGCGCCTGCTGGGGAGCAGACTGAACCAGGTTTTCATATATTTTTATCCTAAAAAACGACCTAGTCCTTGCCGATGACAAGCATACCCATAACATGATACAGCCACCATCATGCTTGAAAATATGAAGAGAATTACCTCGTGATGTGTTGTGATGGATTTGCTCCAAATCTAAAGCTTTGTGTTCAGGATATAAAGTACATTTCTTTACAAATGAGCAGTTTTACCTTTGTGCCTTATTGCAAACAGAATATTTCTATTATGTACACAATTCCTTATTTTCAATTTTTTTAACCTTTATTTAACTATGCAAGTCAGTTAAGAACAAATTCTTATTTTCAATGACGGCGTAGGAACAATGGGTTAACTGTCTGTTCAGGGGCAGAACAACCTTGTCAGCTCGGGGATTTGAACTTGCAACCATTTCAGTCTAGTCCAATGTGCTAACCACTAGGCTATCCTGCCACCCTAATCTATTAATTAGGTTAGTATTGTGGACTAACTACAGTGTTGTTGATCCATCCTCTGTTTTCTCCTATCACAGCTATTAAACCCCCTAGAGTCGATGTCCATGCCCCCTGCGAAAATCCAATTAGCATAATAAAAACTCTCCATAAAAATCTAGCAGTTTAAGCTAGTTATATTCGGGGGGTTTGCATTGGATGTGTCTCAATTGACCACATACACTGATATCGCACGTCCGCATCTGCTGTGAATCCACTTTCGCTCTCACCTTCCCGGGATCATTCTCCCTGCGGCAATGATGTAACCCAGAAAGGGAATGGTGGAGTGATGAAATTCACACTTCTCTGCTTTGACAAAAATGTGGTTCTCCAGGAGGCGTTGGAGAACCTGTCAGACGTAAAACACATGTTCTTGGGTGGAGAGGGAGAAGACGAGGATGGCATCGAGAAAGACGAAGACCAAACGGTTCAACATGTCATGGAGAACATTAACCAGAGCCTGGAACAAAGCAGGGGTGATGGTAAGGCCAAATCACATGACCATATACTCGTAGTGACTGCTGGCTGTGTTAAAGGCAGTCTTCCACTCCTCCCCTTCCCATATCCGCACCAGGTGGTAGGCGTTCCCTAGGTCCAACTTGGAGAACATGGTCACCTCCTGGAGCGGCTCGAAGGCAGAGGAGATGACTGGTTGCGGGCAGCGGTTCTTCACCGTGATGTCGTTGAGGCACCGGTAGTCAATACACAGTCTCAGGGTTTTGTACTTCTTCTCCACAAAGAAGAACCCTGCACCGGCAGGGGAGGCAGAAGGACCGTTGAACCCTGCAGATAGGGAGTCCTCAATGTAGGTCTTCATAGCCTTGGTCTCTAGACCTGACAGAGAGCACAGTTGTCCCCGGGTCGGAGTGGTCCATGGGAGAAGGTCAATCTCGCAGTCATAGGGTCGGTGCGGCAGAAGCGAAGTAGCCCGGGCCTTAATGAACACCTCCCGGAGGGCCTGGTACTCCATGGGAATGGCGGAAAGGTCCGGGACAACTTCCGAGCCCCCAGGAAGACGTCCCGGGGCAGGCTGCGCTGAATTCAGGCAATGGGCATGGCAGAATGGGCTCCAGCCCATGATGGCACCAGCAGACCAATCAGTGAGAGGATTGTGTCACTGGAGCCAGGAGAATCCCAATAATACAGGAACCTGAAGAGACTTAATGAGCAGGAATTGAATCGTCTCGCTGTGGTTCACTGACACACGTAAATTGATGGGGGTGGTATTGTGGTTGACCCGGCCTATAGAGCGCCCGTCCAGTGCTCTAACGTCCATGGGAATGGAGAGGGGCTGAGTGGGGATGTCCGGCTCAGAAGCCAGGGTAGCGTCCATAAAGCTCTCATCGGCCACAGAGTCAATGAGTACCTGGGGAGATTTTGACTGGTTCTCCCACAGCAAAATGGTATGAAAAGTGGTGCGAGTAAGGGGAAAAGTTCTCCATATGGCTCGTCAGAGTACTACCGGTGAGTCTGAAATGAGATGAGATGAAATGACCAGCAGTCCCGCAATACAGGCAACTCTTAGTGTGAAGACTGTATAGCTGTTCAGCTGGAGACAGCTGTCTCATTGCATAGGCTCGGGAAGAGGTGAATCGGCAGTCTTCGGAGGCTCTCGGAGGAACTTGGGTAGCCTCGGGTTCTCTCGGCAATGGATCCATTGGGGACTTCTGGGATGCCTCGGAGGCGAGGTGGAATCGACTCTCCTCTCCTTCCTTTGTACCCTTAGTTGCCCATCGATCCGAATATCCAAGGCAATGAACAAGTTGAGATCCGTCGGTAGTTCCCTGGCTGCAAGCTCATCCTTTACTTCCTCTGATACTCAGTGCAGGAACATGTCGAACAGCTCTTCCGGGTTCCAGACACTCTCAGCTGCCAACGTGCAGAAATCCACCGCATTGTCTGCATCACTGCGGGAGTCTTTCCAAACAATGGAGCCTCAGAAACCTTCTTTACCTCCGCCATGAACTCCTCCAGACTGACGCATATGGCAGACTGTTGTTCCCATACTGTCATAGCCCTGTAGCCGTAGCGAGATCCCTCCAGGACATCAGTGTGATGAGAGCGGTCCAAGGGGAAGGAAGAGGGCTGCAGCTCGATGATGAGGGAACACTGAGTGGGAAACGCTCGACAGGTGCCCAACTCTCCATCGAAGCGTTCCGGGAAAGGTAAGCTGGGTTCTGGGGGTGACCGGGGAGGTGGCGCTGCTAACATCCGGATTACTGAAGGGCTGGGAGATTACCATCGTGGTAGGCTGCCTAACAGACAACCCTGCGGAATTGCTCCAGCAATGTGTTCAACGCTTGGTCATGGCGTTCAGGCCAAGGTCTTGAACTCTTCCATAAGACCACGAAGCAACTCCTGGTGCCTTCCAACAGTGGCTCCTTGGGAGGAGATGGCACTGCAGAGATGGTCCTAGTCTGCTGGGTCAGTCATTGCCAGTTCATACTATCACGTTTCAGGTCAAATCCAGATGCAGACAGTGTCAAAGTTACAAACGTGTATTACTAATACAGGGGCAGGCAAAATGAGAGGCCAGTAATCCAGATAGGGTTCAAAAGGTCCAGAATGGCAGGCAGTCTCATGGTCAGAGCAGGCAGGGGTCAATAATCCAGTGTGGTGTGGCAAGGTACAGAATGGCAGGCAGGCTCAGGGCAGGCAGAAAGGTCGAAATCGGGAAAAACTAGAAAACAGCTAATTATGCATCATTTATGACATTTCCGGGAGTGTGTAAACTTACATTTTTTTATTATCATATCATTTTTACTCTCTGTTCCGAATGCACTAGACAACCAGTTCTCTTTGGCTTTAGCCGTACACTTATCCTACTCCTCCTCTGTTCCTCTGGTGATGTAGAAGTTAACCCAGGCCCTGCAGCCCCCTGCACCACTCCTCTTACTCCTATTCCCCAGGTGCTCTCATTTGTTGACTTCTGTAACCGTAAAAGCCTTGGTTTCATGCATGTAAACATTAGAAGCCTCCTCCCTAAGTTTGTTTTATTCACTGCTTTAGCACACTCTGCCAACCCGGATGTCCAAGCAGTGTATGAATCCTGGCTTAGGAAGGCCACCAAAAAACGGACATTTCCATCCCAAACTATAACATTTTCCAACTAGATAGAACTGCCAAAGGGGGCAGAGTTGCCATCTACTGCAGAGATAGCCTGCAAAGTTCTGTCATACTTTCCAGGTCTGTGCCCAAACAATTCATGTTCCTACATTTAAAATCCAGCTTTCCAGTAACAAGTCTCTCACCGTTGATACTTGTTATAAACCCCCTTCAGCCCCCCAGCTGTGCCCTGTATACCATATGTGAATTGATTGCCTCCCATCTACCTTCAGAGTTAGCACTGTTAGTGACCTAAACTGGGACATGCTTAACACCCTGTCTGTCTGTCCTACAATCTAAGCTAGACGTTGCACATGCACTACTGCCATCTAGTGGCCAAAATATATATTCTGCATTTCAAAGATGATGGAACAGAAAAAATACAGAAAACAAAGTTGTTTTTCTGTGTATTATCTTTTACCAGATGTAATGTGTTATTCCTACTTTAGTTTCACATTTCCACAAACTTCAAAGTGTTTCCATACTATCAATAGTATCCTTGCTTCAGGTCCTGAGTTACTGACAGTTTGTCATTTTAAGCCAAAACATTTTTTAAAAAGGGTCCGATCCTTAATTAAGTTAAACCACATACAAACTAGCAATAAGATCATAAATCAATTGACAGTTCACTTACTGCATCTCATGTTTCAACCACTGTAGCTATAGCTTAAGATATAGAATAATTCCACAATAATGAATTGAGACAGCCTTCAGCTAAATGAGTTATGCAGTTATCCTATCCTAAAGGTACATTCCCCCCCCCCCTAAATCATATCACAATACATTTTTACCAGTCGAATGTAGATATAAATATTATACTTTTTTTATGACACATTTTCTGAAATATTGTATTTAAAAGGAAATATTTGGCAAAATCTAAATCAATATTAAGACATTCCAGTATTGGACTTTAACCAGCAGATTATGGATCAACACTTTTTCATCTTTCAATCTCTAAAATGCAAAAACTTATATTCTCTTTATTGCATTTCTTCAAAGAAAATGTTATATTGATACAAATTTGACAACATATAAACAATTCCATCAGTAAAAGTCTGACATGATCTAAAGATAATCACACAAACGTTGGTGAATGTAGCTGAGGAAAAATTACTTGGCCTGTGGGAAGAGTCTGACTTTTGGGAAATGTCAGTTAAAGAAAATCAAACAGAATTTAGCCTACCAATTGCCAAATGCTAATTTAGATCCAATCCCCATCTTTTCAAACTAAGTTACTACATATAGTCCAGTTTGTAACATTCTCTATGAAATTGGGTTTTACATTATGTGGGATTGAATATAGTGAGCTTTGAAAGTATGTATGTACATTTTAAAGGGGGTAAAAATAATGACATTTTGGTGATGGTAGCAGTGGAGGATTTAGGTATAGGCGACACGGGCAGCCGCCTGGGGCGGCATCTTGCCGGGAGTGGCACGGAGCGGCTGCACCAACATTTCGGGATTGTGACATTTGCGAGATCGGTTCTCTATCGCTCATTTGCACGTCACATCAATGATATCGTGTCACTGTGTGGGACTGTGGGTCAATAAACCTTGTCCGAGTGGGCGTCCCTGATTCTAGTTAGTGAGATAGGCAGGCTACTGACTGGGAGGTCTCCCACTCAGAAGTACGAGATGGGTAGGGGGCGGGGAAAAGTTGACCTCAGGTCTCCCCACTGGAAGCCCGAGGTAGGGGGCGGGGGAAAGTTGACCTCAGGTCTCCCCTCTGGAAGCCCGAGGTAGGGGGCCCGAGGTAGCGGGGGTAGGTTGACCTCAGGTCTCCCCTCTGGAAGCCCGAGGTAGGGGGCGGGGTAGGTTGACCTCAGGGGAAACCCGAGGTAAAAGCCCGTTGACCTCAGGTCTCCCCACTGGAAGCCCGAGATAGGGGGACGGGGGTAGGTTGACCTCAGGTCTCCCCACTGGAAGCCTGAGATAGGGGGCGGGGGTAGGTTGACCTCAGGTCTCCCCACTGAAAGCCCGAGATAGGGGAGCGGGGTAATCTATCAAATACCGCACCTCTAACTTTGTACAGTACTAATGCATTTAGTAAAATCAGTCACACAACGAAATGCTACCAAATGAACCACAATTCATTTATAATACTGTGAAAATATAGTTTCACAGACATATTGTTGCATTCCTTTCTGGTTTGTGTGAAATCGTTAAGAATAATATAAAAACAAGCTGCACACCACTAAGGTGAATGGGTTTAGTCTTGGCTCTTAGATGACAGTGTTGGGGAATGGGTAATGTATTGATGCTCGAGTGCCAAATCAACACAAATTTGTTTCTACTTGTCTTTGTTAGTTATTTTTTATATTTATGAGTCTTATCTTTGTATATATTTTTTATATTTATATAGTTTTAAATGTTATGATTATTTATTTGTGTTGTTCCAAATGTCTGAATAAAAACTAGTTAGTGCAGAATGGTGCTGTCACGACAAGTCGTTGCTTCTCGTTGTCCGGGCGGTGCTCAGCGATCGACGTCACCGGTCTTCTAGCCATCATTGATCCATTTTTTCATTTTCCATTGGTTTTGTCTGGTCTTCCTACACACCTGGTTTTAATCCCATTCATTATCTGTTGTGTATTTAACCCTCTGTTTCCTCTCATGTCTTTGTCAGAGATTGTTTTATGTTCAGTATTCGTGTTTTGTATTTGGTGTGTGACGGGTCCTCGTACCCACTTTGTTTCATTGTATCACATAGTTTTGGAGTTATGATTTTTAAGTTATTAAAATACTCCATTCCACCAAGTTTTGATTCTCCTGCACCTGACTTCCCTGCCACCTATACACACACGACTGTGACAGGTGCTTTTTTGGGGGGGTGGCACTGAATTGGGGGGGTTTGCCCAGGGAGCCATACAAGTTAGAACTGCCACTGGGCGGTAGTATGATAAATTAAAGACAATATACCTTTAATATCAGGTTTTTGACATTTTTATGTTTCTTTTTGAAACTAGTGGACTAGTTTGCAAGGTTGCAAGTTCAAATCCCCGAGCTGACAAGGTACAAATCTGTCGTTCTGCCCCTGAACAGGCAGTTAACCCACTGTTCCTAGGCCGTCATTGAAAATAAGAATTTGTTCTTAACTGACTTGCCTCGTTAAATAAAGGTTAAATAAAAAATATTAAAGTACCAAAATGTATAATCAGGGTTCTATGGTGAGCACATGTGTTCCTAAGTTGAAAAATGTAGGAACACATGAATATATTTAGGAGCACAGTGAAAAGTATGTGAGGTATTAAAGTGACAATCTGGTAAAAGGTTGAAGGATGGGCCTGGAGAAATATACCCACACTCCAATTCATAAACACAGCTATGGATGCAAAGTCTGTTCATCCATGATATCAACATTATAGTTTGAATCAAATCAAATGTTATTTGTCACATGCACCGAATACAACAGGTGTAGGTAGACCTTACCATGAAACGCTTACTTACAAGCCCTTAACCAACAAGGCAGTTTTAAGAAAATGGATTTAAGAAAATATTTAAGAAATAAACTAAAGTTTTAAAAAAAGTCATAAAGAAGTAACAATAAAATAACAATAATGTGGATAGATACAAGGGGTTTCGGTACCAAGTCAATATGCGGGGTACAGGTTAGTCGAGGTAATTTGTACATGTAGGTAGGGGTAAAGTGACTGTGCATAGACATTAAACAGAGAGTAGGGTGGCCATTTGATTAATTGTTCAGCAGTCTTATGGCTTGGGGGTAAAAGGAGACTTTTGGACCTAGACTTGGAGCTCCGGTACCGCTTGCCATACAGTGTTTGTTTACATTTACTTTACAAACATTGGAAAAACAACCTTATATTTTGCGTAGCATCTGCAGAATGCTGGTTTAGGAGCACCAGCATATTTTTTTTTTAAAGATTGAGATATATCCTACATTGGATCTATATGAATCCTAGTTACTTTTGAAGCTCATCTCCATTTTCCGAACTTTCTGTGCCACAACATGTTTGCTTACTACTGAGGCTGAGGGACAGCGAAGAAATCATTACAACATTTATTATCTGAGTGATTTTTTTTCTAGGGGCACTGGTGCTCCCAAAATAATAGTTTAAGGTAGCACAGCAACATATGTAGGAGCATATGTCCTCAAAATGGTAGCACACTGTAGATCACTGATAAATAGATGAAAATAAAATTCAGCCTATGGTGGTTGGCCTGAAAATAAAATAAGGTTTCTGAGATATTCTATGAAATAACTTCATGCATCATTTCAACGGCATTGTACTGAAATAATGCATAGCCTATGGACCCTTTTCTATATCATTGACAGAAAATGTATTTAAAAGTTAGTTTACAGATTTTTATTTTGTTGAAACTAGTAAAAATGTGGCTTATTATAATGCATATTCAAATACTTACCCATTATTGTGAAATTGAAATTCTGTTCATTTTAAAATGTCTTAATGGTTGATATCATAATTTCGTAATAAATATATGACTAGAGCTACACCAAGTTATCTGTGTTCAGTATCTATAGTGCAATATTCAGAAGTTCAGGAGTAGTTTGTCTTAGAATCCGTGGTGCACCCTTAGATGACTTAATCTTGACTGTGGGCACTTATATAAGGCGATGTGTCTAATTTCTAAGGTGTTGTGTTAATGCATTCCTTTTAACTGCCAGAACCTGTTCTCTACTTCTGTGTGTCGGTCATTAGGCTAAACAGAAACAACACAGAAAGCATATTATTACATTACGGGTGCCAGTCATAATATACAATAAAAATGTAACACATCAAAAGTACTAGTTTTGCCACAGTTAGTTTGCACTTACTGTGTAATTTGAGTACAAAATCAGATGTCCTAGAATCCAGGCATGAATATTATATTACAATACAAATTCATCCACTAAACATTACAAACGTAGGTGATTAGTTGGCAACATTCCTTCATTTTATTACTCTACAGTATTCCTTGAATTTAACAATGACCAAACCAATTATCGGACACAGACATATAGATCTGAAAAATCGGCTAATTTGTGATAGAATGTAACAATAAATTGCTCATCATTGCTATTCATAAATTGCTATTCATAAATTGCTATTCTGGCGGCAGGTAGCCTGGTGGTTAGAGCCTTGGATGCGTAACCGAAAGGTTGCAAGATCAAATCCCCAAGCTGACAAGGTAAAAAATCTGAACATCTGCCCCTGAACAAGGCAGTTAACCCACTGTTCCTAGGCTGTCATTGTAAATACAAATGTGTTCCTAACTGACTTGCCTACTTAGATAAAGATTAAAACATATATAAATAAAATACAAACTGTGTAGTGTGTTCAGTTTTTACAAATTCATCACCACATTCAAATCAAATCAAATGTATTTATATAGCCCTTCGTACATCAGCTGATATCTCAAAGTGCTGTACAGAAACCCAGCCTAAAACCCCAAACAGCAAGCAATGCAGGTGTAGAAGCACATTGTCAGTGGTATAATGATATTGGCATTTCATATGCCTGTTTGTCGCAATAATTATGTTAATTATTAATTATTAATAATTAATTAAATGTATTATATTCTAAAATATAAACAAGTCTAGACAAAGTCCAGACCTAAATCCCAACTGAGAATGTTGAGACAGGACTTAAAACGAAAACTTCTTGCTTAACAAAACCCACAAATGTCACTGATTTAAAGTAGTTCTGCATGCCTGAGTGGTCCAAAATGTCTCCTCAGTGACGTGAGAGACTGAAAAACAACTACGGGAAACATTTGTTTGCAGTCATTGCTGCTAAAAGTGGCACACCCAGTTATTGAGCGTAAGTTGACAATGACCTTTTCACACAGGGGAATTGGGCGTTGCCTATTTTTGTAAGTTAAATAAATAAAATGACTATAGATTTTTTTTGTTATTTTTAAACTCAGGTTCCCTTTATCAAAAATTGGCATAAATTGAGAAATTCAGAAAGTGCCATAAAAAAATAATCTATGTACAATGCCACCTTGTTCTCACTCATACATAAATGCAGGAGGATGTCATGCTAATGTTATTATAATTCTCTCCTCCTGCATTCAATAACAAGGTGTCATTGTACCTACAGAAGTCGTATCTTTATTTCATCACAGGCACCACAGGAAAATCAAATAAGCCTTGTGATTTACATAAATTCACAGAAAACCTGCAGTTGTCACACATAAAGTCATATTTTCAACTTCCACCATGTTACACACAAGAGTACAGTCTTCCAGACTCACGTGCAGATGAGTCAATGGTTACTGCAGAGTACTGCTCAGATGAGTCAATGGTTACTGCAGAGTACTGCTCAGATGAGTTAATGGTTACTGCAGAGTACTGCTCAGATGAGTCAATGGTTACTGCAGAGTACTGCTCAGATGAGTTAATGGTTACCTCAGAGTACTGCTCAGATGAGTTAATGGTTACCTCAGAGTACTGCTCAGATGAGTTAATGGTTACTGCAGAGTACTGCTCAGATGAGTTAATGGTTACTGCAGAGTACTGCTCAGATGAGTTAATGGTTACTGCAGAGTACTGCTCAGATGAGTCAATGGTTACTGCAGAGTACTGCTCAGATGAGTTAATGGTTACCTCAGAGTACTGCTCAGATGTGTCAATGGTTACTGCAGAGTACTGCTCAGATGAGTCAATGGTTACTGCAGAGTACTGCTCAGATGAGTCAATGGTTACTGCAGAGTACTGCTCAGATGAGTTAATGGTTACCTCAGAGTACTGCTCAGATGTGTTAATGGTTACCTCAGAGTACTGCTCAGATGAGTCAATGGTTACTGCAGAGTACTGCTCAGATGAGTCAATGGTTACTGCAGAGTACTGCTCAGATGAGTCAATGGTTACTGCAGAGTACTGCTCAGATGAGTCAATGGTTACTGCAGAGTACTGCTCAGATGAGTCAATGGTTCCTGCAGAGTACTGCTCAGATGAGTCAATGGTTCCTGCAGAGTACTGCTCAGATGAGTCAATGGTTACTGCAGAGTACTGCTCAGATGAGTCAATGGTTACTGCAGAGTACTGCTCAGATGAGTCAATGGTTACTGCAGAGTACTGCTCAGATGTGTCAATGGGTACTGCAGAGTACTGCTCAGATGTGTCAATGGGTACTGCAGAGTACTGCTCAGATGAGTCAATGGTTACTGCAGAGTACTGCTCAGATGAGTCAATGGTTCCTGCAGAGTACTGCTCAGATGTGTCAATGGGTACTGCAGAGTACTGCTCAGATGAGTCAATGGTTACTGCAGAGTACTGCTCAGATGAGTTAATGGTTACCTCAGAGTACTGCTCAGATGAGTCAATGGGTACTGCAGAGTACTGCTCAGATGAGTCAATGGTTACTGCAGAGTACTGCTCAGATGAGTTAATGGTTACCTCAGAGTACTGCTCAGATGAGTCAATGGGTACTGTAGAGTGCTGCTCAGATGAGTCAATGGTTACTGCAGAGTACTGCTCAGATGAGTTAATGGTTACCTCAGAGTACTGCTCTGATGAGTCAATGGGTAATGCAGAGTACTGCTCAGATGAGTCAATGGGTTCTCCAGAGTACTGCTCTGGGTATAGGATCTCGTATCAAACTGGTGTACTGTAGACTCTTCTAATCGTGTTCCTTCTCCAAAAAAATGAATTACATCATCCAAGGTTTCTTTGTCACATTGAGGGGATCTGTGTGAACTCCATCCATGTCCTCTGCTGTAGTATTTTGGTTCGTAACCCCTGATGGAAGAAAATCAAGATGAGTAGGCCTAACGAACAGCAAAAGCACTATCTCAATCTATTATCCCCCATGGTACAAAAGTTGACCTAAATAAATAAATATTCCAAACATAGTCTAGGACAGGTGTGGGATGCGATAGATCCCAAATGAATACAACCACAAGCATAAAAATATTGATTTACTTAATGAGGCGGACGCAACAGATCAGAACGTTTAGTTTAAAATGTGATGAAATATTAGGGTATTTCTTTACATTATAAGCACAGCTATGCACACACAGGCAGTAGGCTTTAAGCGCAAATGAGTCATTTACGGGAATACACCATTATCAAAAGTGACCCCAAATGCGATTATGCATTTAATGCTTTTATTGTAAAGGTGCATTTTTATTGTGAAAATTATTTTCCCCCAACATGACACTCTCTCACTGCTTATGTATGCCAGTTAGGCTCTACACCTCTTGTAAAGCGGATTCATGTGCTTCATTTTAAGAATTTATTTGGACACTTTAGTTGTGATACAAACCTTATCAAAACAAATGGGCCAATGGGCTAGGTAGGCTACATGAGGTGTGCGACTATGATTCGACAAAGGCTTTGTGTCTTGCCTTACGCTGGACATCATTCACAAGTGATAAAATATAATTCACATGTGATAGGCTAATATTGTCACCCATCAGACTATTCTTGAGTTAATCTTGTCTTTACATATAGTAAATTATATACAGTTGAAGTCGGAAGTTTACATACACCTTAGCCAAATACATTTAAACCCAGTTTTTCACAAATCCTGACAATTAATCCAAGTAAAAAATCGTAGGTCAGTTAGGATCACCACTTTATTTTAAGAATGTGAAATGTCAGAATAATAGTAGAGAAAATGATTTATTTCAACTTATACTTCTTTCATCACATTCCCAGTGGGTCAGAAGTTTACATACACTCAATTAGTATCTGGCAGCATTGCATTTAAATTGTTTACCTTGCGTCAAACGTTTTGGGTAGCCTTCCACAAGCTTCCCACAATAAGTTGGGGGAATTTTGTCCCATTCCTCCTGACAGAGCTGATGTAACCGAGTCAGGTTTGTAGGCCTCCTTGCTCGCACACGCTTCTTCAGTTCTTCCCACAATTTTCTATAGGATTGAGGTCAGGGCTTTGTGATTGCCACTCCAATACCTTGACAATGTTGTCCTTAATCCATTTTGCCACAACTTTGGAAGTATGCTTGCGGTCATTGTCCATTTGGAAGACACATTTGCGACCAAGCTTTAACTTCCTGACTGATGTCTTGAGATGTTGCTTCAATCTATCCACGTAATTTTCAACCCGATGATGCCATCTATTTTGTGAAGTGCACCAGACCCTCCTGCAGCCAAGCACACCCACAACATGATGCTGCCACTTCACGGTTGGGAAAGTGTTCATAATGGTCATAACGGCCAAAAAGTTATATTTTTCTTTCATGAGACCAGAGGACATTTCTCTAAAAAGTACGATCTTGTCCCCATGTGCAGTTGCAAACCTTAGTCTGGCTTTTTTTATGGCGGTTTTGGAGCAGTGGCTTCTTCCTTGTTGAGCGGCATTTCAGGTTATGTCGATATATGACTCATTTTACTGTGGATATAGATACTTTTGTACCTGTTTCCTCCTGCGTCTTCACAGGGTCCTTTGCTGTTGTTCTGGGATTGATTTTCACTTTTCGCACCAAAGTACATTCATCTCTAGGAGACAGAATGCATCTCCTTCCTGAGCGGTATGACAGCTGCGTGGTCCCATGTTGTTTATACTTGCGTACTATTGTTTGTACAGATGAATGTGGTATCTTCAGGCATTTGGAAAATACTCCCAAGGATGAACCAGGCTTGTGGAGGTCAACAATTATTTTTCTGAAGTCTTGGCTGATTTCTTTTGATTTTCCCATGATGTCAAAAAAAGAGGCATTGGGTTTGAATGTAGGCCTTGAAATACATCCACAGGTACACCTCCAATTGACTCAAATTAGTTTAATTAGCCTGTCAGAATTTTCTAAACCCATGACATAAATTTCTGGAATTTTCCAATCAGTTTAAAGGCACAGTCAACTTAGTGTATGTAAACTTCTGACCGACTGGAATTGTTATACACTGAATTATAAGTGAAATAATCTGTCTGTAAACAATTGTTGGAAAAATGACTTGTGTCATACACAAAGTAGATTTGCCAAAACTATAGTTTGTTAACAAGACATTTGTGGAGTGGTTGAAAAATGAGATTTAATGACTCCAACCTGTGTGGATGTAAACTTCCGTCTTCAACTATGTGTGTGAAATGTGTTTTGCTTTAGAATGGGCCATTATCATGCACCTGTCTAGAAACATGGCCAGGGGAAAATATAGACCGAGTGGCGCAGCGGTCTAAGGCACTGCATCTCAGTGCAAGAGACATCACTACAGTCCCTGGTTTGATTCCAGGCTGTATTACATCCAACTGTGATTGGGAGTCTCATAGGGTGGCGCACAATTGGCCCAGCGTCGTCTGGGTTTGGATGGGGTAGGCAGTCATTGTGAATAAGAATTTGTTCTTGCCTAGTTAATTAAAGGTCAAAAATATATATACAGTATAATGATAATATACACATCAATAGCCAATGGAGGATGCTTTTCTTGTGGTTCATTTTCATGCCAGCCAGGTAGGCTATACTTCTGTTGTAAAGATAAGCAATGTGCTTACTATTAGAAAAGTTGAGAAATTAATATAGTAAGCCTATAGAAAGCTGATGGGATCCACCTCTTCTTTTTTTAGTAGAGGCCATCACTCTGTTTTCTCACACAATTGCATAGCCTATAGAAAGCTGATGGGATCCTCCTCTTTTTAATAAAGGCCATCACTCTGTTTTCTCACACAATTGCATAGCCTATAGAAAGCTGATGGGATCCTCCTCTTTTTAATAAAGGCCATCACTCTGTTTTCTCACACAATTGCATAGCCTATAGAAAACTAATGGGATCCTCCTCTTTTTAATAAAGGCCATCACTCTGTTTTCTCACACAATTGCATAGCCTATAGAAAGCTGATGGGATCCTCCTCTTTTTAATAAAGGCCATCACTCTGTTTTCTCGCACAATTGCATAGCCTATAGAAATGTTGCGCAACATGAGCTCATGGACTCTCATGAAGTATTTGATTCAATTTTCAATTATATTTGCATTGATGTCAGAGTGATTAGAGGGACAATAGAGTGCGGGGTACGAGGCGCTTTGCAATTTTGGTAGGCTACTAATAACCATCAGCAGCATCAGAGCTTGGAGAAGACTAATTACAGTGGCTAAATATTCACGTGGAATTTGACTGCCTTCATGACATGTGACCGGGTGTGGCGGTAATATGGTCACAGCAACATCACTATTCATGCATAAATACATTTAAAAAATGTATGGATGGAACCCATGATCCACGGCATTGCAAGCACCACGCTCTAGCAAGTCAGCCACACAGAACAAGTATTGGCTTATACCATGATCTATTGTTTTAATGATTCAGTCTGCACTTGCATGCAATTATGCTGGTTGGAATAATGTTCAGAGGTCTTCCCTGTTTTCATTGTATCTGTCAAATCTCTAATGTCCGTGGTGCTGCTTTGACCCACTGTCTGGTTCCTTAATTAATGTACTGTAAGTAAGGGATTCATCCACAACCAAGGAGCCATTCCTCCACAGAGAAATACAGCCAGTGAAATTGTAGAGATCATCAGAAAGTGTTAGGCAATTAACTTCGAGGACTCACCTGCATGTATTTTATGTGCCATTGAGGAATGTTGTTGGATACCTTAACCTGAAAGCATGGCTAACTTGTGAACATGAGTACAAAACACACACAAATAGCACACACTGTATAATGTAGCTTGCACCCACACACAACAATAATCCTATAAATCTACCCTAATCCTCACTAATCATGGAACTGTATGACAAAGGTCCACTCGTCCTGAACTGTGCGCCAGGACCCACGTTTAAACCGCTAGGTGTGGTCTGCGTTCCATAATGATTCAAATAGGCTACATGTCCCAAATTATCGCACAACATTAGCCTAATATAATCCACTGATGCTAGCGACCCTCAGGAACTACTAGACAGAAGTGCCAGAGGAGAGAAAGGAAAACAGTATGGGATTGATGAAAAATGTAGGCTGCAAAGAGTAAAATGACAGTCATAAATATAAGTGGGTATTACTGATGGTGGCTACCGATAGTGACTGATAAGTAACATGATACAAATTGTAAAATAATCCGGAGAAAAGCCCAGGCATATAAGTAAAACGTTCTAAAGCACATAAATAAACACGGCAGATTCGGTCTCACAAAAAACGTAGTGTGGCTCTCCAGATTTCGTCCCTGCAAATTACGAGGGCATACAATTAAAATTCTGAATAACAGCACGACTATTTATAGCCTAATTCACTGTGGAAAACGGCCGCAATACATGCCAAGTTGATTTCAGTTTCAGTTTGCTTCCATATGACCGGTTTCACGTTCGTCTCCTGGCGTCATAAGGAGATATCTTCTAAACCAATTGCCATGTATATTTACAATCCCCTTTCTCCAAACGGATGACTAATTTACATAACTCTTATCAATAGCCATTATCAATCTATAAATTACAGTACGCCAAGTGTGCTGTTATTTCTATCAGAAAATATTAAGTAGATGCTTTTTCACTTTGGAACAGACAGGTTCTCTTGAGATTGTTTCCTCGCGCATAAAGGTGGTATAATTATTAGGGAATTAAATCAAGGTCAGAATACAGTGTATCAGTAGACACACCTCCTCCACAACAAGTTCCTTGTTGGCACGAGCCACTTGCCTATGCTTCAGTTCATGGTCAGAATACGCATACAGAGAAAAGTGCGCAAAAAGGATAAGACGTTCCATTTACGCACGAATAACTGGGGTCTGAACCTAGTACATACAACAGTTGGATAAGCAAAGTAAATGGGCCTAACAACAGCCTGGTTGCGTGTGTGTTTCATCTGGGTAAAATGGGCCTTCTGGGTCTTCTGAACCAAGTTTGATGTTGGTTGTAAAGTGGTGCAGCTGGGGAGGATTTGGGTGGATTTGGGAGCCTGAGAAATTATGTGTGGCCACAGTTTGTTTTTCTACTAATTCTGGCTGAGAGGCTGAAGTTGTTGATTTCACAATGGTTGTAGTTTGTGATGATGTTGTGGAATATGTAGGATGTTGTTGGCATAGAGAAAATGCTGTTGGTTGCAGTGTAGTTTTGAAAATGAAGGAAACTGATATCGGTTGGAATGGTGAAATGGTTGCCATTGGTCCTAATGTTGTTGAAGATGTAATAGTCTGCAGCGCTGAATCATTTTTTAAAAGTTAGAATAATACCCAGCATGCTTGCAACAGTTAAATGTATATTTGTCATTTAATAGACGCTTATATCCAGAGCGACTTCAGTTAGTGCAATTCAACAAAGGTATATAAACAACCACATGTAAAAAGTAAGAAGTAAAACGTTTCTGAAACACTCACTGAGAATGTTGTTGTAGTTAATATGGTCTGTTGGTTGTCACAACTGAGAATGTTGCTGTACTTAGGGTAGTCTGTTGGTTGACATTCCTGAGATTGTTGTTGTATTTAAATTAGTCTTTTGGTTGACAGATACACTCTAACCCTTCATGCTGCAACTAAACTACTGGAAGAGCTGCTTCCTGTTCTTGGCCCTATTCTGTTGAGCATAATAAATGGCTCCTTATCTAGCAGATGTGTACTCACTAAAAGTAGCAGTAATAAAGCCTCTCTTTAACCTTTAGCCAAACCTTAACACCAGAAAATGTAAAAAAACGAGTGGCCAATATCAAATCTCCCATTCCTCTCAAAAAGTTTAGAAAAAGCTGTTGCACAGCAACTCACAGCCTTCCTGAAGACAAACAATGTATACGAAATGCTTGTCTGATTTTCGACCCCATCATAGCACTGAGACTGCACTCATGAAGGTGGAAAATTACCTCTTAAAAGCATCAGACCAAGGCTCTGCATCTGTCCTTGTATTCATAGAACTTAGTGGTGCTATTGACTGCATCGATCACCCCATTCTTTTGGAGAGATTGGAAATCCTAATTTGTCTACACGGACATGTTCTGGCCTGGTTTAGATCTTATCTGTAGGAAAGATATTAGTTCGCCTCTGTGGATGGTTTGTCCTCAATTGTAAGTTTCGGTGCTCCTCACGGTTCCGTTTTAGGACCACTATTGTTTTCACTACATATATATATTTACCTCTTGGTAATGTCATCCGGAAACATGTTAACTTTCACTGCTATGTGGACGATACACAGCTGTACCTTTCAATGAAACATGGTGAATCACCAAAATTGCACTCCCTGGAAGCCTGTGTTTCAGACATAAGGAAGGAGGCAAATGTTTTACTTTTAAACTCGGACAAAACAGAGATGCTAGTTCTAGGTCCCAAGAAATAAAGAGATCTTCTGTTGGATCTGACAATTCACCTTGAGGGTTGTACAGTAGTCACAAATAACTATAGCGTTACTCTTGATCCTGATCTCTCTTTTTACGAACATATCAAGGACAGCTTTTTTCCATCTTTGTAACATTGCATAAATCTGGAACTTTTTGTCCAAAAATGTTGCAGAAAAGCTAATCCATGCTTTTGTCACTTCTAGATTACTGTAATGCTCTACTTTCCGGCTACCCGGATAAAGCACTAATTAACTTCAGTTAGTGCTAAACACGGCTGGTAGAATCTTGAAAATAACTCAAATATTTGATCATATTACTCCAGTGCTAGCCTCTCTACACTGGCTTCCTTTTAAGGCTAGGGATGATGTCAAGGTTTTACTGCTAACCTACAAAGCCATACATGGCCTTGTTCCTACCTATCTCTTAATTTTGGTCCTGGCGTATATACCTACATGTACGCTACGGTCACAAGACGCAATCCTCCTTACTGTCCCTAGAATTTCAAAGCAAACAGCTAGAGGCAGGGCTTTCTCCTATAGAGCTCAATTGTTATGGAATGGTCTGCCTATCCGTGTGAGAGACGCAGACTCTGTCTCGACCTTTAAGTCTTTATTAAAGACTCATCACTTCAGTAGGTTTTATGATTGAGTGTAGTATGGCCCAGGGGTGCGAAGGTGAACGGAAAGGCACTGGAGCAACAAAATCACCCTTACTTTCTCTGCCTGTTCAGTTCCCCTCCTGCCACTGGGATTCTCAGCCTCTTACCTGAGTCACTGGCTTACTAGTCCTCTTCCATGCTGTCCCTAGGAGGGGTGCGTCACTTGAGTGAGTTGAGTCACTGATGTGATCACACTGTCTGGGTTGACACCCCCTTGGGTCTGTGCAGTGGTGGAGATCTTCGTGGGCTATACTCAGCCTTGTCTCAGGGTAGTAAATTGGTGGTTTGCGCATATCCCTCTAGTGGTGTGGGGGCTGTGCTTTGGCAAAGTGGGTGGGGTTATATCCTGCTTGGTTGGCCCTGTCCGGGGGAATCGTCGGACGGGGCCACAGTGTCTCCCGACCCCTCCTGTCTCAGCCTCCAGTATTTATGCTGCAATAGTTGATGTGTCGGGGGACTAGGGACAGTCTGTTATATATGGTGCAATTCTCTGGTCTTATCCGGTGTCCTGTGTTAATTTAAGCATGCTCCCTCTAATTCTCTCCCTTTCCCTCTCCCTCTCATTCCCCTCCTTGAGGACATGAGCCCTTGGACCACACCTCAGGACTACCTGGTCTGATGACTACTCGCTGTCCCCAGTCCACCTGGCCGTGCTGCTGTTCCAGTTTCAACTGTTCTGCCTCCGGCTATGGAACCCTGACCTGTTCACCGGATGTGATACCTTGTCCCGGACCTGCTGTTTTCAACTCTCTCTCTCTACCGCGCCTGCTGTCTCAAACTCTGAATGTTCGGCTATGAAAAGCCAACTGACATTTACTCCTGAGGTACTGACCTGTTGCACCCTCTTCAACCACCGTGGTTATTATTATTTGACTCTACTGGTCATCTATGAACATTTGAACATATTGGCCATGTACTCTTATAATGTCCACCCAACACAGACGAAGAGGATTGGCCACTCCTGAGAGCCTGGTTCTTCTCTAGATTTCTTCCTAGGTTCTTGCCTTTTTAGGGAGTTTTTCCTAGCCACCGTGCGTCTACATCTGCTACATCTCGTTCTAACAGCAGACCTATAATCTTGCTGCCAGCTCTTAGCAAACTGTTGGAAAAAATTGTGTTTGACCAAATGTAATGCTATTTCTCTGTAAACAAATTACCAACAGACTTTCAGCATGCTTATAGAGAAGGGCACTCAACATGTACTGCACTGATACAAATGAGTGATGATTGGTTGAAAGAAATTGATAATAAGAAGATTGTGGGAGCCGTATTGTTAGATTTCAGTGCAGCCTTTTGATACTACTGACCATAACCTGTTGTTGAAAAACGTACACTACCTTTCAAAAGTTTGGGGTCACTTAGAAACGTCTTTGTTTCAGAAAGAAAATTTTAAAAATCCATAAAAATCACATCGAGTTATTCAGAAATACAGTGTAGACATTGTTAATGTTGTAAAGGACTATTGTAGCTGGAATAGGCAGATTTTTTATGGAATATCTACATAGGCGTGCAGAGGCCCTTTATCAGCAACCATCACTCCTGTGTTCCAATATCACGCTGTGTTAGCTAATCCAAGTTTATAATTTTAAAAGGCTAATTGATCATTACAAAACCCTTTTTCAATTATGTTAGCACTGCTGAAAACTGTTGTTCTGATTAAAGAATCAATAAAACTGGCCTTCTTTAGACTAGTTGAGTATCTGGAGCGTCAGCATTTGTGGGTTCGACTACAGGCTCAAAATGTCCAGAAATAAATAACGTTTTTTCTGAAACTCGTCAGTCTATTCTTGTTCTGAGAAATGAAGGCTATTCCATGTGAGAAATTGCCAAGAAGCTGTTGATCTCATACAACGCTGTGTACTACTCCCTTCACAGAACAGCGCAATTTTACCAGATTAGAAAGTGGTAGGCCCCGGTGCACGACTGAGCAAGAGGACAAGTACATTAGAGTGTCTAGTTTGAGAAACAGATGCCTCACAAGTCCTCAACTGGCAGCTTCATTAAATAGTATCCGCAAAATACCAGTCTCGACGAGAACAGTGAAGAGGCTACTACGGGATGCTGGCCTTCTCGGCAGAGTTGCATAGAAAAAGCCATATCTCAGACTGGTCAATAAAAATAAAATATTAAGATGGGCAAAAGAACACAGACACTGGACAGAGGAAGATTGAAAAAAGTGTTATTGACAGACTAATCTAAGTTTGAAGTGTTCGGATCACAAAGAAGAACATTCGTGAGACGTAGAAAAAATGAAAAGATGCTGGAGGAGTGAACCATCTGTCAAGTATGGTGGAGGCAATGTGATGGTCTGGGGGTGCTTTGTTGGTGGTAAAATGGGAGATTGTACAGGATTAAAGGGATCTTGAAGAAGGAAGGCTGTCACTCCAATATGCAACGCAATAAATACCCTGTGGACAGAGCTTAATTGGAGTCTATTTCCTCCTACAACAGGACAATGACCCAAAGCACAGCTCCAAACTATGCAAATAACTAAATCAAATCAAAAAACACGTGTCACATACACATGGTTAGCAGATGTTAATGCGAGTGTAGCGAAATGCTTGTACAACTATTTAGGGAAGAAGCAGTTAGCTGTTATTCTGTCTATAATGGAGCTGTTGTGGAAGAAGTTTGACCGTATGGTACGTAAGAAATGCCCATCAAGCCTATCCAACTTGTGGGATGTGCTTCAGGAAGCATGGCGTGAAATCTCTTCAGATTACCTCAAAAAATTGACAACTAGAATGCCAAAGGTCTGCCAGAATGTAATTGCTGCAAATTGAGGATTCTTTGGCGAAAGAATATTATTTATAAGTATAGAATATTATTATTCTTTGGCGACACAATTATTTATAACCTTGTCAACGTCTTGAATATATATCCTATTCATTTTGCAAATCATTTCATGTATGTTTTCATGGAAAACAAGGACATTTCTAAGTGACCCCAAACTTTAAAAAAAATAATGTATGTGTTTTGGCTTTTCAACCTCTGCCCTGTCGTGGATTCAGAGCTATCCATCTAATGGAACTCAAAGGGTTTTCTTTAATGGAAGCTTCTCTAATGTCAAAAATGTAAAGTGTGGTGTAACGCAGGGCAGCTCTCTAGGCCCTCTACTCTTTCCTATTTTTACCAACGACCTGCCACATGGACACACAAAGCATGTGTGTCCATGTATGCTGATCATTCAACCATATATGCATCAGCAACCACAGCTAAGGAAGTCACTGAAACCCTTAATTAACAAAGAGTTGCAGTCTGTTTTGGAAAGGGCCTGAATGCCAAGCATCACGTCTGGAGGAAACCAGGCACCGCTCATCACCTGGCAAATACCATCCCTACGGTGAAGCATGGTGATGGCAGCATCATTCTGTGGGGATGATTTTCAGTGGCCGGGACTGGGAGACTAGTCAGAATCAAGGGAAAGATTCATATAGAAAAGTACAGAAAGATCCTTGATGAAAATCTGCTGCAGAGCGCTCAGGACCTCAGATTTGGGGGATGGTTTACCTTCCAACAGGACAACGACCCTATGCACACAGCCTAGACAACACAGGTATGGCTTTGGGACAAGACTCTGAATGTTCATATGTTAGCTTAATGCCTCCCCCATTTTTGGCAAAACAGAGATTTTTGTCAAAGAGGTAATAGGGGTTGCAAATAACTGTTGTTCTCTCAGTCAATGGAGTTTCTGCCACAGAGGATGAAACTTTGAATGGGCTCTCGATGAGTTTTAGTTGTACTTGGAAAAACAGGAGCGTCAGCTGATGCAATTGTAGTAGGCCTTGGATTTGTCACAGGGGCTGAGGTAGTTTTTTTGGGGTGGCAAGCATAATCCTTAATGTCTGAATTGTTGCAGCTTTAGACATGTCATTTGTAACTGGAGATAGGGTTGTTTTCTGTCTTGTTTTCCACACTTTGTACAAAATAATAAAATGCAGTACGACAGGATCTTTATAAAACACAGCTCTTTATTAGCTAGTTATAACTGGCATGTTCATGTATCTCCGGCCATGATCAACTGAAAATGACCTCACAACCTCATAATGCATAATGCTGTATGATATGATGGTAGAATGGAACCAATTCCAATTCAGTATCTTGACACACAGGAATATTACATCCACCTTCTTTAAAAAATAAAAAATATTCTACATGTCTTCAAGCATTTATTTTTAATACATGCTCTGTAGTATCGCTTTGGTGTTGTTGTCTCTGTCCAAATACAATATGGTCCTAACTATCTCATCCTTGTTTGCATAATCACAGTCCTTCACAAGCAGACGCAGGCAGCTCAGTCACAAACTGTTCAAATGACTCGTTAGCTCCCTGTATTTTCTCATGGAATTTCTACCTAGCGAAAATCGTATTGGTCTTTAGCACAACATACGCTTTAAAATGATCATAGTATGTTTTCAGTACTTTTGATTCAGCCACGGTAAGTGTCCATGTGTTGTAAATGTCTCTCTCTTTTTCACTGATCCATAGAAGCAGGTAGCTGCGCTTTTCCTTCTTTTCTTCAGAGGACCCGTGAACATTAGCTCCACATGCGGTTTGTACTTACACCACGCATCGGGTAAGTTTGTAAACCCCCAGTCCATTCGAGGTGAAGGAACTTCAGCAAAATCCATATTTTAGTCTTTTTACTCTGACACCATGTCTTGTTTTACATGCTTTGCACAAAATAAGAAAATGCAGTACGACAGGATCTTTATAAAAACGTAGCTCTTTATTAGCTAGCTATAACTGGTTTGTTCATGTGTCTCCGGCAGATCAACTGAAAATTACATCATGACCTGGGTGGTATTAACCAATCATTGTTGCGGTATGATATGATGGTAGAATGGAACCAATTACAATTCACTATGTTGACACATGAATTTTACATTCTCAAATTTAATGATGATGACAACGGTACAACTGAAAAGTTAAACAGAATGAGGGAGAGCTTGGTTTTTTTTTTGTTTTGAAAAGTTTGTTGTTTTGAAAGTGTATTGGAAATGTTTTGTAGCTAGCTAACTTTTTTTGTTTGGATCCCGCGACGCAGTTTGGCATGAGATAGACCACCTCTAGATAGACCACACTACCACCTCTAAATAGACTACCTCTAGATAGTCCACCTCGAGATAGACCACCTCTAGATAGACCCCCTCTAGATAAACCACCTCTAGATAAACCACCTCTAGATAGACCACCTCTAGATAGACCACCTCTAGATAGACATTTGTTCAGACTGATCTCTCTCCTCTGTTCGCTTGTCTTTCTCCCTCCCTCATTTACAGTGTGTGGACATGTGGAAGCAGAGCAACTGCCAGCTAGTCTCTACCCAGTGAACATGAGGACCTATTTGGAGTAGCATTTAGCCTAGCTGCAAACTTGCTGCCTTTCAAGCTAGCTGGGTTTTCTTGAGGGCTTAAATGCAGCCCGTGACATAGTTAGCCACTGTGGCTTGGACCGCAGATTGTCCCGGGTTTGTGGCTGTCTAGATCCCTGTTGTTCGTTGTTTTCAATCTTTCAATCTTCCCTGTGACCTGCCCTGTCTGGAACTGCAAGGAGTAACAGCGTAACCTACGTTGCTAGCTACCGTTACAAACACCAAAGCCGGTGGGAGTACCATTGAGGACAGTGGAGTCTCTCTATCACATGTGAAGGATCTTTTAAATGAACAGAAATAGTTCAGTTGTTTCAACAACAACAAGAAATAGTTTCAAGTGTTTTGTCCAAATATTGCTGGATTGGACGAATAAAAAAATGGACGACCTGACCAGAGAGGTCCAGAACCTGAAGAACGGTTTGCAATTCTCCCAGGGTCAGCTCAACGAGTTGAAACTGGAGAACGTCAAGATCTGTAATCTGTAAGTCATTGAGAGAGGACATCAGTTCTGTGTGTGAATCCATGATAACAATGGCAAATACATCTCGAGGGATAATCAAGGCGGAACAACATGGTTGTGGACGGAATTGCAGAATCTCCACCGTCCCTAACCTGGACGGAGGCTGAGGAAAAAGTGAGGGAAATGATCTCAGAGAAATTGAAGATGGGCCACAGGAAGATTGAGATGGAGCGCGCCCACAGGACTGGAAAAACCACCACCAGTCCAAGTGACAGGCCCAGACCGATAGTGGTCAAGTTCCTGAGGTTCAAGGATGAGGTAGCTGTTCTTTAAAGAGCCAAGAACCTGAGAGGAACTTATATCTGCCTCAACAAGGACTACCCTGAAGCTGTGCGCCAGAAGAGGAAAGAACTTATCCCAGCCATGAAAGCTGCCAGAGCACATGCGGACATTGCTTACATCTGCTATGACAGGCTCATTGTACACCCTCCTTCCTGGAAGCCTGGAAGGGATGAGAGAGCCAAGCCTATGGGTTTGTAGGTTCAACCCCACAGCACACACACACACGCACCAATTAATAATGAATGGACTGTTGAATGCAGATTTTTTCCTCTCTAGCTTTGTTTGCTCTCTTCAGTATTATGTCTATCTCTGATAAGCTACCCAGGAAAGGGCTGCAATAGCCCATCTTAATATATATAGCCTTAAAAAGAATGTTCATGAAATCACTAACATCAGATAACATCCATATATTAGCTTTTTCTGAGACTCACTTAGATAATTAATTTGATGATACAGCAGTAGCAATACAAGGATGTAACATCTATAGAATAGACAGAAATGCTCATGGGAGAGTTGTTGCTGTATATATTCAGAGCCATATCCCTGTAATGCTTTGCGAAGATCTTAGGTCAAGTGTTATTGAAGTGTTGTGGTTGCAGTTTCACTTGGTACATCTAAACCATTTTCTTTTGAGGTGTTGCTGTAAACCACTAACTGTGAACAATCAGTATCTAAATCATATGTGTGAAATGCTTGATAGTGTATGTGATGTAAATCGAAAGGTCTCCTTTCTTGAGGACCTGAATATTGACTGGTTTTCATCAAGCTGTCCGCTCAATAAAAAGCTTCTCACTGTAACTACTGCCTGTAGCCTGGTTCAGGTTATTAATCAACCTACCAGGGTGTTTACAAACACTACAGGAACAAGATCATCCAGATGCAGCAATCACATTTGTACTAATACGGTACAATTTTGTTCTGAAGCTGTATCTGTACCCATTGGATACAGTGACCATAATATAGTGGCTATATCCAGGAAAGCCAAAGTTCCAACAGCTGTGCCTAAAATAGTGTATAAGAGATCATACAAATGATTTAGCTGTGAATGATGTTAAAAATATTTGTTGGTCTGATGTGATTAATAAGGAATATCCAGACACTGCACTTTATGAATTTGTTATTGATTAACATGCACCTGTTAAAGAAACTGACTGTTAGAACTGCGTTGTCGTGACCGGTGGATTTCTCAACATAACGTGACCAACAAACGGAGGTATTTTGGGTATAAAAATAATCTTTATGGAACAAAAGGAGCATTTGCTGTCTAACTGGGAGTCTCGTGAGTGAAAACATCCGAAGACCATCAAAGGTAAACGATTAATTTGATTGCTTTTCTGATTTTCGTGACCAAGCTTCCTGCTGCTAGCTGGACATAATGCTATGCTAGGCTATCGATAAACTTACACAAATGCTTGTCTTGCTTTGGCTGTAAAGCATAATTTCAAAATCTGAGATGACAGGGTGATTAACAAAAGGCTAAACTATGTTTCGCTATATTTCACTTGTGATTTCATGAATATGAATATTTTCTAGTAATATTTTTGGACCGTTGTGCTATGCCAATTAGTTGATGACAATTCTCCCGGATCCGGAATGGGTAGTTCCAAGAGGTTAAATGAAATTACGGGCAGAAAGACAAATTCAACTCCATCTTTCATCGAATCAGATGGCTTATTCATCACAAAACCATTTGATGTTGGCAATTATTTTAATGATGACTTCATTGGCAAAGTGGGCAAATTTAGGCAGGAAATGCCAACAACGAACAGTGAGCCATCGTATTCATGCATTAAAAAAAAACAAATAATGAAAGAAAAGCATTGCAGGTTTGAATTTTGTAAAGTTAGTGTTGGAGAGGTGGAATAATTATTGTTATCGATCAATAATGACAAACCTCCTGGCATTGACAACTTAGATGGAAAGCGACTGTAGACTCTACAGCCACTCCTATCTGTCATATCTTTAATCTGAGCCTAGAGGAATGTTTCTGTCCTCAGGCCTGGAGGGAAGCAAGAGTAATTCCTCCACCCAAGAGTGTTAAAGCAGCCTACTAGACTGGTTCCAACAGCATACCTAAAATCTTTCTGCCAGCTCATAGCAAACTATTGGAAAACATTATTTAACCAAACACATCAAATCAAATCAGATTGTATTCATCACATGCGCCGAATATGCTTACTTACAAGCCCGTAACCAACAATGCAGTTTTAAGAAAAATACAGACAACAATAATAAATAAAAGTAACAAATAATTAAAGAACAGCAGTAAAATAACAATAGCAAGGCCATATACATGGTAGATAGCAGATGATGATGTGCAAGTAGAAATACTGATGTGCAAAAGAGCAGAAAAGTAAATAAAAACAATATGGGGATGAGGTAGGTAGATTGGGTGGGCTATTTACAGATGGGCTATGTACAGCTGCAGCAATCGGTTAGCTGGTCAGATATCTGCTGTTTAAAGTTAGTGAGGGAAATATAAGTCTCCAGCTTCAGGGATTTTTGCAATTCGTTCCAGTTATTGGCAGCAGAGAACTGGAAGGAAAGGCGGCCAAAGGAGGTGTTGGCTTTGGGGACGACCAGTGAGATAAACCTGCTGGAGGGCGTGCTATGGGTGGGTGTTGCTATCGTGACCAGTGAGCTGAGATAAGACAGAGCTTTACCTAGCATAGATTTATAGATGACATGGAGACAGTGGGTCGGGCGATGAATATGTAGCGAGGGCCAGCCTACTAGGGCATACAGGTCGCAGTGGTGTGTGGTATAAGGGGCTTTGGTGACAAAACGGATGGCACTGTGATAGACTGCATGCAGTTTGCTGAGTAGAGTATTGGAAGCTATTTTGTAAATGACATCGCCGAAGTCGAGGATCGGTAGGATAGTCAGTTTTACGAGGGTATGTTTGGCGGCGTGAGTGAAGGAGGCTTTGTTGTGAAATAGGAAGCTGATTCTAGATTTAAAACCTTTTTAGGGCAGGCGTTCCGCTAGCGGAACCCCTCAACAACATTCCGCTGAAAAGGCAGTGTGCGAAATTCAAAAATATTTTGGGGAAATATGTAACTTTCACACATTAACAATTCCAATACAGCAAATGAAAGATAAACATATTGTTAATCTACCCATCGTGTCCGATTTCAAATATGCTTTACAGCGAAAGCACAACATATGATTATGGTTTCTCTCTTTGTTTACTATGGTGCTATCCTCAGATAATAGCATTGTTAGTTTTTGCCGAAAAGCCTTTTTGAAATCTGACATGTTGGCTGGATGCACAAGAAATGTAGCTTTAATTTGCTACCTTGCATGTGTGATTTAATGAAAGTTGGATTTTTATAGTAATTTATTTGAATTTGGCGCTCTGCATTTTCCCTGGCTAGCGTCCCACATATCCCAGAGAGGGTTTAACTACACGCAGTGCCTGAGTTGGGGCCAACATATAAACAAAAGAAATAAACAAATTGGAGTACCGCGATTAATGAACAGTCCAGCAGGCATCGGCTATGTAGCCAAGTGATCATTGGGTCCAGTGAACAGCAATAGATGGAACAGGGATTTGTATACATGGTTGTGTCTGTTGCCAAATTCCCAGTTGCTGAATTCATTGATGTGTTTTTAGGGACTATCATATCCAACAATTGGGGTGAAAGGAATCCTTCTCTTGTTGTCTGTGTGATAAACGTTGATGACAGTGTATGAGCTCTGTTTGACTAAGAGATATTAACTGTAACTACCAATGTGTTTTTTTTTGCCAAATTGACTGATCTATTTATAGTCATGTTTGCTCCACTTTCTGCTGTATCAGACACATTTGTGTGGGCAGGAGCAGTGACAGGGGTAGGAATTAATGTTGTGTAATGGATACTAAATTCCGGGAAAGTTGCACTGCCAACAGCAGCGCTCAGTGTTGTCATTCTACCACCCACTGTCAAAGTGGCTTGTTTGCCTGTGTAGTGTCTGAGGCATTTACAAGCATTGACACCTCTGTTTTTTTTTGTCCAGGCTAAAGGCTTTAGCATATTTTCGTCAGAACTGGGTGTGGGAACCCTGTGGATTTGTGGGCATCTGTAGTTGCCACTGCACAAATCAATCTCTGACTTGGGTGGAGATGGATGCTACCCATATGATATTGGAAAAGTGGGGTTATGAGAGCATCTGGAATTGATGGTAGAGGAGGCGGATGCAGGATGAGTAACATCTTTGGTCTAGTAGTAGTAGTAGTAGTAGGAGTAGTAGTAGTAGTAGTAGTAGCAGTAGTAGTAGTAGTGGTAGAGGAGGAGGATGCAGGATGAGTAACATCTTTGGTCTAGTAGTAGTAGTAGTAGTAGTAGTAGTAGTAGGAGTGGTGGAAGAGGATACAGGATGAGTAAAAATTTTAGACTCTGTTTCTGAAGTACCGGATGGATGAAATTGGAGTATGAGAATCTGTTGTAATGTGAGATGGTTGAATCCTTGTCATAGTGTCGGTCAAGGATTGTGTTTGCATGACAGCTGTGAGAAAAGGTGAAAGGGATCATGTTACTAAATGCACTGCCTAGGAGTAGAATGTTGTATCAATTCAAAGGGGAATCTACACCAATGTAACCACAGCAACCTACGATAACCCCTCCATTTTAAAGTAAGGAAAGACATTGTATTGGACCTACTTCGTCTTAATTAAATCACTTCTATGTTGTTTATTACACACAGATATGCTACGAATAACCTGTTGTAGGTTTCAGGTAAAGCTTTATGACAATATTGGCACACATATTGGGGGAGGCAGGTAGCCTCGTGGTTAGATTGTAACCAGTAACTGAAAGATTGCTAGATCAAATCCTGGAGCTGACAAGCTAAACATCTTTCGTTCTGCCAATGAACAAGGCAGTTAACCCACTATTCCTAGGCTGTAATTGTAAATAAGAATATGTTCTTTGAATGACTTGCCAAGTTAAATGAATTGAATAAGAATGGATGACTGACATTAAATCACTGATGAAGGTTGAGAGAGGTTACCTCCCTCCAGTCACTAAAGTGAATTCTACAAATTCTGTGAAAGGTGACTCACCAGCCAAGACAATGAAAATGACAACTGCATATGTCATGGTGGCTTTTCCTGTGGCTTTGGGGAAGAGACATTTTATATCTCCTTAAAAAACAAGGGGGAAATGTAGTTCATTACTCAGGGCGCTACTGGCAGCATTTAATTTCATTTATAATCAAGATCCGCAAATAAATAGGCAAGTGAGATAAACACTTAACACAGCTAATCAGATAAATATTTGTGAGATTAGGGCTGTTAACACCCAAAATATAATACAAAATTATTACTGTAGTATACATATGACTATGTAAATATATTGTGTATTACTACCTAGAGTGCATTCAGAGAGTATTCAGAACCCTTCACTTTTTCCACTTTTCCCACATTTTGTTGCGTTAGACTTATTCTAAAATTGATTCAATAATGTTTTCTCCTCTGAGACTATCACAGTGCAGGTGCATTTATACGGAGACTTGATTACACACAGGTGGATTGTATTTATCATCATTAGTCATTTAGGTCAACATTGGATCATTCAGAGATCCTCACTGAACTTCTGGAGAGAGTTTGCTGCAGTGAAAGTAAAGGGGCTGAATAATTTTGCACGCCCAATTTTTCAGTTTTTGATTTGTTAAAAAAGTTTGAAATATCCAATAAATGTCGTTCCACTTCATGATTGTGTCCCACTTGTTGTTGATTCTTCACAAAAAAATACAGTTTTATATCTTTATGTTTGAAGCCTGAAATGTGGCAAAAGGTCGCAAAGTTCAAGGGGGCCGAATACTTTCACAAGGCACTGTAACTCAGTCTTTTTCCTTGTTGCCTTTTGTGCTTGTGCTATTTTTATTTGAACAAATATCAGTCTCAGAGAGTGAGTATGAGTATAAGTATAAACATACTTCAAAAACACGTCTCAATTACATACCAATCTAAAATAGCACAAACATACACTCTTATGAACACACACAGAGTGACGTGAAGAAGTATTTTCCCCCATTCATCAGTAACTGGTTGTTCCACCTTCAGCTGCAATGACTCCAACCAACCGCTTCCTGTAGTTGGTGATCAGTCCACCTTTAGCTGCAATGACTCCAACCAACCGCTTCCTGTAGTTAGTGATCAGTCCACCTTTAGCTGCAATGACTCCAACCAACCGTTTCCTGTAGTTAGTGATCAGTCCACCTTTAGCTGCAATGACTCCAACCAACTGCTTCCTGTAGTTGGTGATCAGTCCGCCTTCAGCTGCAATGACTCCAACCAACCGTTTCCTGTAGTTAGTGATCAGTCCACCTTTAGCTGCAATGACTCCAACCAACCGCTTCCTGTAGTTGGTGATCAGTCCGCCTTTAGCTGCAATGACTCCAACCAACCGCTTCCTGTAGTTGGTGATCAGTCCGCCTTTAGCTGCAATGACTCCAACCAACCGCTTCCTGTAGTTGGTGATCAGTCCGCCTTTAGCTGCAATGACTCCAACCAACCGCTTCCTGTAGTTAGTGATCAGTCCGCCTTTAGCTGCAATGACTCCAACCAACCGCTTCCTGTAGTTGGTGATCAGTCCGCCTTTAGCTGCAATGACTCCAACCAACTGCTTCCTGTAGTTAGTGATCAGTCCACCTTCAGCTGCAATGACTCCAACCAACCGCTTCCTGTAGTTAGTGATCAGTCCACCTTTAGCTGCAATGACTGCAACTAGAAGGCATTTTGGCACACTTGTGGATGCAGAGCTGCTTTAAATCAAGGTGGGTTAAAGGGTTTTGTGGGTTTTCAAGCATGAACTGGTCGTTCAAACATAATCCCAATTGAGATGTTGTGTCAGTACTTGAAATGAGAAGTTCATGTTTGAAAACCAACAAATGTCGCTGAGTTAAAGTAGTTCTGCATGCAAGAGTGGGACAAAATTCCTCCACAGTGATGTCAG
Source organism: Oncorhynchus tshawytscha (assembly GCF_018296145.1). NCBI lineage: Eukaryota > Metazoa > Chordata > Actinopteri > Salmoniformes > Salmonidae > Oncorhynchus > Oncorhynchus tshawytscha. Next base: position 35,829,344 of record NC_056443.1, on the reverse strand, counting down.
ACTGAGAAACAACTACAGGAAGCATTTATTTACGGTAATTGCAGCTAAAGGTGGCACAACCAGTTATTGAGTGTAAGGCGGTAATTGCCTTTTCACACAGGGGAATTGGGTGTTGCATAACTGTCTATAAGAGTCACGACCGTGTGTCGAGAAGGACCAAGGCGCAGCGGAGGTTGAGTTCCACATCTTTATTTCTAAGTGAAACTTAAGCAATACAATAAAGAAAGAACGAAACGTGACTAAGTGGTGCACATGCACCAACACAAAACAACATCCCACAAACACCACATAGAAAAACAGCTACTTAAATATGATCCCCAATTAGAGACAACGATTACCAGCTGCCTCTAATTGGGAATCATACAAATCACCAACATAGAAAATAAACTTAGAACACCACATAGAAATAAATAAACTAGATCACCCCCAGTCACACTCTGACCTACTGCACCATAGAGAAACGATGACAGTGACAGTACCCCCCCCCCCCAAACGTGCGGACTCCGGCCGAAAAACCTGAAACCAAATAGGGAGGGTAAGGGGGGGTGATTAGTGTCAGTGGCGGCTCTGTTGTGGGACGAAGTACCCGCTCAGCTCGCAGATTCAGCCATGGACCCAGGCTGAACACTGTGCCTGGACTGGAGCTCGATGCCGAGGAAGGCTCCTGCCATGGATTGGGACTGCACACCGGCCCTGGCCTGGACATCGGTGCAGAGGAAGACTCCTGCCATGAAGCGGGACAGGACACCGTGTCAGGACTGGGCATCGGCTCAGAGGTAGAGTTGTTTGTTTCGTTCTTTCTTTGTTGTTTTGTGTGTTTTCAAATAAACATTTTGTGTAAAAGCGCCGCAGTTTGGTCCGAGTAATGCTTCCAACGAATACTGTGACAATAAGTATATATTTTTTTGTTATTTGTAAACTGAGGTTCCCTTTGTCTGTTTATTATCTATGCATAGTCACTTTACCTCTACCTAGATGTACATATTACTTCCATTACCTCGACTAACCTGTGCCCCCACACATTGACTCTGTACCGGTACCCCCTGTAAATAGCCTCGTTACTGTTCTTTTTATTATTCAATTTCTTTTGACTTTAGGAAACACTTTCTTAACACTTGTTTTTCCTAAAACGGCATTGCAGGTTAAGGGCTTGTAAGTAAGGGTTTCACATTGTAAGGTCTACACCTGTTCTATTCGGCGAATGTGACAAATACAATTTGATTTGATTTTGATTTGATATGATCCACTAATATTAGCATCCCTCAGGAACAACTACACAGGCGTGACAGAGAAAATAAAGCTAAACAGAATGAAAACGATGCAAAACGTAGTCTACAAATTGAAGGAAACTAACATTAGTGACAGTTATGAATGTATTTGTGGGAGTCGAGAAGGTGGTAAGTTAAATTTAACAAAGAACATGGAATGCAACATATGAGTAGTGTCTTGACATGGAACACAGAAACTATACAGCCTGGGGAAAGAACCTAAGGGAGTGCCAGATAAAGGGGGATTAATTAGTAAGGTAATGGAGTCCCTTCCAGTGTGTTCTGGAGTTTCAGCTGACCTTGGCTCCGTGGATTCTGGGCCAGGACCTCCCCAGCGAGTGAGCTGCACATCATTGAGTGAGTCAGTGAAACTGGAAAGCGTTTTTAGGATATCATTTTTATTTATCATTTTTATTTATCTCAGATTCTCAGGTTGTCAGTGTCAAAGACCAATTTTGATCATTTCTGCAGTATTATGGCGCTTTCAAGACAACTGGTTCAAAAAGTATGTTGGAATCATGAGATCAGTGAACTTCAGGTTGGAAAGTCAGAGCTCTAGAAAGATGCCTTGGAATTCCGAGTTGGATGACTGTTTTTTTTTGTCTTGAACGCACTGAAGTCAGAGATTTCCCAGTCTTCTGTTCCGAGTTACTAGTTCTTTTGAATGCGGCATTAAAAAAATAATATGCCAAAGTCTCCAGACATGTAAAATGACAGAATTGCATGAAATGCATTTATAAAAGGCCAAACAATTCCCATACCCTAGGCCACAACATGTTTTTCCCATGTGTGCAACTTCTGTTAGTGCCTCAACGTCTGTTAGTGACTACGCAAATCAAATCAAATCAAATGTATTTATATAGCCCTTCGTACATCAGCTGATATCTCAAAGTGCTGTACAGAAACCCAGCCTAAAACCCCAAACAGCAAGCAATGCAGATGTAGAAGCACGGGAGTGCCAGATAAAGGGGGATTAATGAGTAAGGTAATGGAGTCCCTTCCAGTGTGTTCTGGAGTTTCAGCTGACCTTGGCTCCGTGGACTCTGGTTCCGGCACCTCCCAATTTATGTATGCAGTGCTTTATTATAAAGGTGATTATTTTTTTCTCATGCTTTCCGGTACTTCAGAGCTCCCAAGGTCACTACCCTCTTGCACTCATTCTTTTTTCCGGCACCTCCCAATTTACTAATTAAGCACTGCTCCTATGTGAGAATGCTGTTCATTTACTACAGCTCAGCGTTCAACACCATAGTGCCCTCTAAGATCATCACTAAGCTGAGGACCCTGGGACTGAACCCCTCCCTCTGCAAATGGATCTTCCTGACTGAACGGCCCCAGGTGTTCAGCCTAGGCAGCAACACATCCGCCAGCAACACATCCGCCATGCTGACCTTTGAACACAGGGGCCCCTCCTGTACTCCCTGTTCACCCAGGACTGCGTGGCCAAGCACAACTCCAACACGATTATTACGTTTGCAGGCGACATGAATGAAGATGAGACCTCCTATAGAGAGGAGACCAGTGACAACAACCCCTCCCTCAAAGTCAGCAAGACAAAGGAGCTGATCATGGACTACAGGAAAGGGAGGGCTGTAGTGGAGCGGGACGAGAGCATCAATTATAGCTATTCCCATTCTAATACCCAGAAATCTCAGGAGGTTGAGAATATCGGCAAGAAAAAAATAACACAACCTAATAGTTGAGGCAGTAGCTTCAAGGTTTGTAACCCGGAAAGTAAATTAGGGCTGATGGGAAACATGTGTTGGTAGTGATCTGGCAGGGCTGATGAGAAACATGTGGAGGTAGTGATCTGACAGGGCTGATGAGAAACATGTGGAGGTAGTGATCTGACAGGGCTGATGAGAAACATGTGGAGGTAGTGATCTGACAGGGCTGATGAGAAACATGTGGAGGTAGTGATCTGACAGGGCCGATGAGAAACATGTGGAGTTAGTGATCTGACAGGGCTGATGAGAAACATGTGGAGGTAGTGCTCTGACAGGGCTGATGAGAAACATGTGGAGGTAGTGATCTGACAGGGCTGATGAGAAACATGTGTTGGCATTGATCTGACAGGGCTGATGAGAAACATGTGGAGGTAGTGATCTGACAGGGCTGATGAGAAACATGTGGAGGTAGTGATCTGACAGGGCTGATGAGAAACATGTGGAGGTAGTGATCTGACAGGGCTGATGAGAAACGTGTTGGTAGTGATCTGACAGGGCTGATGAGAAACATGTGGAGGTAGTGATCTGACAGGGCTGATGAGAAACATGTGGAGGTAGTGATCTGACAGGGCTGATGAGAAACATGTGGAGGTAGTGATCTGACAGGGCTGATGAGAAACATGTGGAGGTAGTGATCTGACAGGGCTGATGAGAAACATGTGGAGGTAGTGATCTGACAGGGCTGATGAGAAACATGTGGAGGTAGTGATCTGACAGGGCTGATGAGAAACATGTGTTGGTAGTGATCTGACAGGGCTGATGAGAAACATGTGGAGGTAGTGATCTGACAGGGCTGATGAGAAACATGTGGAGGTAGTGATCTGACAGGGCTGATGAGAAACATGTGGAGGTAGTGATCTGACAGGGCTGATGGTAAACATGTGGAGGTACTGATCTGGCAGGGCTGATGAGAAACATGTTGGTAGTGATCTGACAGGGCTGCGCCCACATGTACAGATGATGTCACATAGTAATTGTCACGCCCTGGCTATAGAGAGGCTTTTATTCTCTATTTTGGTTAGGCCAGGGTGTGACTAGGGTGGGCATTCTATGTTCATTTTCTAATGTTTTGTATTTCTTTGTTGTTTGGCCGGTGTGGTTCTCAATCAGAGGCAGCTGTCTATCGTTGTCTCTGATTGAGAACCATACTTAGGTAGCTTTTTCCCACATGGTTTTGTGGGTAGTTGTGTTCGGTTTTTGTGTCGGCACCAGACAGAACTGTTTCGGTTTCGTTCGTTCTCTTTGTTGTTTTTGTTATTCAGTGTTCAGTTCAAATAATAAAGATGAACACGTACAATGCTGCACAATGCTGCTGGTCTACTCCTTCCAACAGCCATTACAGTAATACTGCTTCTTTTCAAATCAAATGTATTTATATAGCCCTTCTTACATCAGCCGATATCTCAAAGTGCTGTACAGAAACCCAGCCTAAAACCCCAAACAGCAAGCAATGCAGTGTGCAGGTGAAATACTTACCAACAATGCAGTTAAGAAAAATGAGTTATATTATCAAATATATACCGCTTGCCGTGCAATAGCATAGAGAACAGTCTATGGCTTGGGTGGCTGTGTGTTTCCTGACCGATTCTGCGTTTGGTTAATGATGTTTGTCCCCCATGATACACTGTAGACGCGAAAGACTATTTCACTTCGTCAAAATCCCCAGTATTTCTGAAGTTAAAGTCTCACTGTCTATGCAATCGGATAGAGAGCAATCGCCGCAGCTGTTCGCCCCATGTTAATGAGCAGATGGACATTATCAAATCAAAACACAACCTTCATTTACCCATTGTGATGCATGAATGTTCTGATTTTATGACCAAAATGATCCTATTCACACTTTGCAGTCAATGTTGACAGTAGAATAATGGTTTCTGACTCGAATCGATGCCATATAATCAGATTTGGATATAACCTACGAAATCCAATAGTATATCTAAATATAATATTCTTGACAACGTTGTTGGCAGAGTGTTAAGGGGGCGAGGGTTGTGTCACGTGAAAACCGGAGGAACCTCGCAGGGGTCGAATGACTCTCCCTCCAGCACAGCGGGTGCAGGTCGAGTTTTGCCGGACAGTGCCGCTCGGGGTCCTGCGGCCAGGAAACAGATCAGAAAAGAGGCAAGCTGTTCTAAGCTGTACTTAGTCTATCGGTAAATAAATATCATCCCCATACTGTTCTTATTTATTTACTTTTCTGCTCTTTTGCACACCAATATCTCTACCTGTACATGACCATCTGATCATTTATCACTCCAGTGTTATTAATCTGCAAAATTGTAATTATTCACCTACCTCCTCATGCCTTTTGCACACAATGTATATAGACTCCCCTTTTTTTTCCTACTGTGTTATTGACTTGTTAATTGTTTACTCCATGTGTAACTCTGTGTTGTCTGTTCACACTGCTATGCTTTATCTTGGCCAGGTCGCAGTTGCAAATGAGAACTTGTTCTCAACTAGCCTACCTGGTTAAATAAAAGGTGAAATAAATAAAAAAGTTTTTAAAAAAAGATCAGAATCAAACTACAGGGTAAAATCGCCGGAGAAAACCAGAAATCCCTCGACGTAGGAAAGGGAGAATCGAAAGGCAACCCCATCCTAAAGACACTGATATCCGTGGCCAGGCACGGGATTAAGTTTTAGCCTAGCTTCCAGTTTATCTAGCTAGCTAGATAGGGACATGATCATAAGGATTTGCAAGTAGTGCCAATGTCAGTTTGTGTTATGTTTGCTAGGTTTTAAGCCTGCTTAACAATCACCTATGATAACAAAGGTTACGTATGTAACCACGGGTATGTGAGCTATATGGATCACTCCAATATATTGCTATCACTCCGCGGCGTCGGGATACATACAGATTTACTCCTGTAAATCACCCCTATATATAGACCCCATGGCCACCATACCCGTTCTCTACATCCTTTTTGAGGTGCCTCTAGCACCGTAGAGGATTGGAGTGATTCATATAGCTCACATAACCATGGTTACATAGATAACCTTTGTTACAGTATGTTTCACTATATTGGATCACTCCAATATATTGGTATACCCGTACCAGATTAGTCAGTGCTAGATGGACCTGGCCAGCCAGTGGCAATGTCCCAGCTCTGGACCAAGACGCAGGGGCCATCAATGTGGAAGGGAGGTCCCGGCACAGTTCCTGGAAAGGGAGGCATCGCCCATGACAGCTGAACCAACCGCAGAGGGAGGTGCCACATTTACCTGATAGTACCTAGTAAAGGTGCAAGAGGAAGCCCAGCTGGCCGCAGCACAGATATCAGTGAGAGGCACTGATCTCAGTAGTGCCCAGGATGCAGCCACACCTCGTGTTGAATGTGCCACTACAGATCCCAGCACTTGCCTCTCAGCCAGGCTGTTGTAGTCATGTCCACGATCCAGTGAGAGAGCCTCTGCTTTTACAACCCAGTCCCCAGGACTCTCTCACCATAGTAGACAAAGAGCTGGTTGTTCTCACTGACATTGTCCACTCCACATAGGCAGCCAGTGCCCGCACAGGGCACAGCATGCCAGAGGGAGGCCCAGACTCCACTTCCACTGTTGTGTTGTCCATTCTCACCAGGACATGTCTTCCCTTCAGATGTGGAAGGAAAGACCGCAGAGCCAGCAGGACAGCTCAGAACTCTAGTGTATTGATGTGCCTGCTGCTCCAAGGGGGTAGCCAACAACCGCTGGCCGACCTGTCCTTGGTCACACCCCCCTAGCCGATCTGGGAGGCCAGCTCCCAGCTGCACATCCTCAGCATCTCAACCTCATCTGAAAGAAAGGAGCAGCCTCACAATGCCCTGAGGCACTGTGCGGTCACCCGCAGCTGGTGGTGACGATGGCACTTCGGGTACTTGGGAGTTGAACCACCGCTGAAGAGTCCAGAGACGGAGCAGGCCAAGGAGAATCAGCAACAAGGCCGCAGTCAGCAAGCCCAACAGGCATTGGCAAGTCAGGGGCGGATACCACCTGCCCCTGCTGAAAGTGGTCAAGGCAAGACAAAATTGCCTGAACCCTTCTGGTGGGCAGGAAGGTGTGCTCTCATGAGTTCTGAGTCTAGTTAGGCTACCCTCTGGGTGGGCATCACATGACTCTTCTTGACATTTACAGTAATGCCCACCCTGTCAATGTAGCCAATCATCCAGGTAATTGAGGATCAAAAATCCTTGGGACGTGAGAGGTGGCCGGACAGCGTCCATGCACTTTGGGAAAGTGCGGGGTGCCAAGGAGAGGCCGAAGGGAAAAACCATGAATTTGTAAGCCGTCCTTTCGAAAGCAAATCGGAGGTACTGCAAATGAGCTGGGTGAACAGGAACATGGAAGCACGCATCCCTCAGACCCAGCGGCACAAACCACTGGTCCATGGACACGGCCTGCAACACGCAGGTTGGGGACAGCATGTGGAACCTCAGTACCTTCAAGTACTCATTGAGGTTGCAGAGGTCCAGAATCGGTCGAAACCCTTCGTCTCTTTTTGGGACCACAAAATAAGTGAGTAGAACCCACCTAGCTGTTCTGATGTCTCGATCCTGCAGATGGCCCCCTTGTCCAGAAGTGAGGAGATCTCCAACTGCAGGGTTTTCTTCAGGGGGTCGGCCTCCGTGGTGACACAAAGGCCCCTGAAGGATGGTGGCCGGCACCGGAATTGGAGTCAGTACCCCTCGAGCACTGTGGACAACACCCAGGGGGACTCCACACCCTTCTCCCTTTGAGACCAGGAGAAGCAGCCGGGGAAGGGTGTGTTATGGGTTCGGCCGGAGCCCGCCTCTCCTCTGGCGCCCCAAGCGCCTATGGCGGTGACGGTTGACACCATCACACCTGTCACAAAGGGAAGCCATAAGCTCAGCCAAGCCAACAAGGCCACGGAGCAGGGGTTCGATGCCCTGGGAGAGCTTATTTCGTGAACCGCTTAGAGGAATACGAACCGGGTGAGGGATAAATTACCCAATAACTCTGCAAAAACCAGGGAAGACCCGTGTGGAAAAATAGGCAGACAAAAAAAACAGCAACCAGATAATGGATTTGGTTTATGTTTTTATTAATTTACTGCAATATTACCTTTAATATCCAAGCAGTAAAATCAGCACCGTATGATGGAGTAACTCCGTTAAGGAACTCTAAAGTTAATGTCTCAACGTAGTGGAAGCCCACCACGATACTCTCACACAGGGGAAAGAACAAGAAAAAACCTTTCAGGATAATTAGCAGAGAACTAGCCTGGTGTATCCTGGCCTACGGCTTGGGGAGCAGCAATTCACAACACACACATAGAACAAACCAGTCGGCAAGTTGTGTAAGGTAAATTACAGTTTGTGGCAGCAAGAGCCACCATACTAACAGATACACATGGAGTCGTAGTGTAACGCTAACCAGTCGGCAAGTTGTGTAAGGTAAATTACAGTTTGTGGCAGCAAGAGCCACCATACTAAGAGATACACATGGAGTCGTAGTGTAACGCTAACCAGTCGGCAAGTTGTGTAAGGTAAATTACAGTTTGTGGCAGCAAGAGCCACCATACTAACAGATACACATGGAGTCGTAGTGTAACGCTAACCAGTCGGCAAGTTGTGTAAGGTAAATTACAGTTTGTGGCAGCAAGAGCCACCATACTAAGAGATACACATGGAGTCGTAGTGTAACGCTAACCAGTCGGCAAGTTGTGTAAGGTAAATTACAGTTTGTGGCAGCAAGAGCCACCATACTAACAGATACACATGGAGTCGTAGTGTAACGCTAACCAGTCGGCAAGTTGTGTAAGGTAAATTACAGTTTGTGGCAGCAAGAGCCACCATACTAACAGATACACATGGAGTCGTAGTGTAACGCTAACCAGTCGGCAAGTTGTGTAAGGTAAATTACAGTTTGTGGCAGCAAGAGCCACCATACTAACAGATACACATGGAGTCATAGTGTAACGCTAACGGAACTCAAGTACGACAAACCACAAGCAGAAGATACAGATCAACCGTGGTGCGCAGCAAGTGGAGCTCTCAAGAGGAGGGGCGGCCTTGTTGTGGCCTACTGCTCCAAGCTGCAAACAGCCAGTGAGTATACTTTCACGCAAGATATTACACTTACCAGTGACTTACCAAGCTAACGTCAGAACGTTTGTACCTCAAACACAATACGGACGGATTGCAGCCGACAAAATGAAATAGAACGTGTGTCGCGGCCATGGGGTCTACATATTGCTAAACAGCAATCACTAACTCAGAGAGGCTGCTGCCTACATTGAGACCCAATCACTGGACACTTTAAACATTGCCACTTTAATAATGTTTACATATCTTACATTAGTCATATCACATGTATTTACTGTATTTTATACCATCTACGTGCCTATGCCGCTCAGCCATCGCTCATCCATGTACTTATACAGTATGTACATATTCTCATTCCCCCCTTTAGATTTTTGTGTATTGGCTAGTTGTTGGGGAATTGTTAGATTACTTGTTAGATATTACTGCACTGTTGGAACTAGAAGAACAAGCATTTCGCTGCACTCGCATTAACATCTGCTAACCATGTGTATGTGACCAATACAATTTGATTTGATTTAATATAGTGGCAGACCACAGCCGTGACACAGGTGTACCCGGGAATAAGTCTGTAAATCCTCACCTCGGATGTATCTCTCCGCTGCAGACTGATGCCAATATCTTGGAGTGATCCAATATAGTGAAACATAATCGCTGTTGCTGTGAGGTGCCCGTATGGCTGCTTCCACTGATATCCATCCGTGCGTGCTGATTATAGTAGTGCCAGAGCATTTTTAGCTACATATCTGTCAATGGAGAGCCTGTTTCGTAAATGATTGTCTAAAAACAAGTGTCTTATAGGCTACTGTAAGGATAACATTTGTTTATAAAAACCTTTAAATAATTTGCTGGGAAAATATTTCACTACCCAAAATTGTGTGCGCCCCTGTTGTGAAGACAAAAACAGTAGGTTGTCACTTAGGGATATTTGGGGTAAAATTAGGGTTTTGCACAAAATTACTCGTCCTGTCCCTATAAACACTTTTATAGATGCATAGTCACTTTACCCCTATCTACTTGTACATATTACCTCAATTGCCTTGACTAATGTGTACCCCAGCATTTTGACTCGGTACCGGTACCCCCTGTATATAGCCTCGTTATTGTTATTTTATTTTTACTCTTAAACATTTTTACTTTAGTTAATTCAGTAAATATTTTGGTTAAGACCTTGTAAGTAAGCCTTTCACGGTGTATTCTGTGCATGTGACAAAAAATAATAATAATTTGAGATAACAGGACATGATTTATAGAGAGTATTTACAGGTGACATATTTTCTCACCCTCAGCACTGAAGATATTAAAACTTCATCTAATCAAGGTAATTGTGAACTCTTGCCAGTGGATGCTAGTTGTTGCATGAAATGAATGAATGGTCGCATGAATAACCCAATTCATCAAGGGAAATTGACACCCATACACTCAACACCATATGTATTTGGACAGTGAAGCTAAAATGTTGTCTACACTCCAGCATTTTTGATTTGAGATCAAAAGTTTCAAATGAGGCGACAGTACAGAATGCCACCTTTTTATTTGAGGGTATTTTCATACATACAGTATCTGTTTTACCATTTAGAAATGAAAGCACTTTTTGTATCTAGTCCCCCCCATTTGAAGAAATCATAAGTATTTGCTATTTCGAGAAATTTACGTGTAGTGTATTGCAGGTTTCCACGGTAATGGAATTACGTTGAGACTTTGCGAAACAAAAACCATTGATTTCAAAGTTTAACAAACCATACAACTATACCCAAAAGGACTAGGCTACTTTGAACAATTTCCACAGACAATTTCACAAAAACACACTAAAAATGGAAGAACTGTGCAGAATTACGTTTAAATCTCCCTACAGTTTTTTTTGTGGCCAAGTTTTCCTAAAACCCTGTTACATATCTGCTCCGTAATTAAGATTCAACAATGTCTGCAGAAAGAATGGGAATGACACCTTGAGTTTGAAAACATATCTTTGAACTAATATCTTGAACTACATGAAATGAAGTGGATTTACATGCAGAATTACAGTAATGGAATTATATCATGGCTCCCTGATCTGTACTATACAGAAAAGGATATGAATGCCATTTTCTTCATGGTGAAATAGCCTGAGTAGGTAAACAAAGGTAGAAATATGTAATTCATGTTTTCATCAAGCTTATGTCTTATTTTAGTGACTTGAATGGAAATAAACTTTGAAAAGGGTAATTGAGAACTCAACAAAACTCACAAAAAATGTCTCCTATTTTTCTTCATTACAAGAAAACATTTTGTTCTACACTTTGTGCACAAAAACTAACTAACTAATCGATCTAGGACAGGGGGCAGTAGCAGGTTGTAACACTCATCGGAAGAAGAGGACCAAAGCGCACCGTGGTACGTGTTTATGATTATTTATTCAAACTGAACACCGAAACAAAATAACAACGTGGAACAAAAGAAACAGTTCTGTCTGGTGCAGAAACACAAAACAGAAAACAACTACCCACAAAACACAGGTGGGAAAAAGCTGCCTTAAGTATGATTCTCAATCAGACAGCAACAATAGACAGTTGCTTCTGATTGAGAACCACACCCGGGCAAACACAAAGAAATAGAATACATAGAAATAAAGAAACTAGAATGCCCACCCTAGTCACACCCTGGCCTAACCAAAATAGAGAATAAAAGCCTCTCTATGGCCAGGACGTGACACAGTTGCCCCAACTGAGGTTGGGACAACTGTTGTAGACCAGCAGAGTAGATTAAAGTAGATATGTGCAGTTATAGCGTACAATATACAGTACTCTAGTGTGCTCTACTGTACTTTGCTGTACTGTTCTCTACTGTACTGTCCAAACTTGTGAAACATAGACAGCTATGATTAGCTTGTTCCGGGCCGGGCCAAATAACGACATCTGTGGATGTTGAAATCAAGGCCAGAGCCAACTGCCAAAATTTCAACTACTTTTCAACGTCAATGGACTTTCGGTGTCAGTCGGTGCTCAACGCTGGAGTAGGTGTTAAGCGTGTTTCCAGTCACTGTTGTAGAAGGCCGCACTCTTTCTGAATGGGGGGGCGATTTGGTTTCATGTCCATAGTACTTAATGACTATCGACTCTTTTGAGAGACATGTTTTGCTAGCTTAACAAAAGCCTGGGTCCTTAGCCTAAGTAGATAACACAACTTCCATTTTATAAGAACCATCTCAGTAACCGTAGGGACAATGAACACAAATGAAGACAAGATGAACACACATCCGACTTGCAGCCAGACATCTCCAAACTCATATTCACATAAGTGACAATCTGTGGTCAAAGCAATATAGCCTAAATGCACCTTAAGACACCTGTATTGCATATACTGTGGTCCGCCAGGCTACAAGTCCACCAGGCTAGAGATACACCAGGCTAGAGGTACACCAGGCTAGAGATACACCAGGCTAGAGGTACACCAGGCTAGAGATACACCAGGCTAGAGATACACCAGGCTAGAGATACACCAGGCTAGAGGTACACCAGGCTAGAGATACACCAGGCTAGAGATACACCAGGCTAGAGGTACACCAGGCTAGAGATACACCAGGCTAGAGATACACCAGGCTAGAGGTACACCAGGCTAGAGGTACACCAGGCTAGAGATACACCAGGCTAGAGATACACCAGGCTAGAGATACACCAGGCTAGAGGTACATCAGGCTAGAGGTACATCAGGCTAGAGGTACACCAGCCTAGAGGTACACCAGGCTAGAGATACACCAGGCTAGAGGTACACCAGCCTAGAGGTACACCAGCCTAGAGGTACACCAGCCTAGAGGTACACCAGCCTAGAGGTACACCAGGCTAGAGGTACACCAGGCTAGAGGTACACCAGGCTAGAGGTACACCAGGCTACTGGTACACCAGGCTAGAGGTCCGCCAGGCTTCAAGTCCACCAGGCTAAAGGCTAGAGGTCCCTCAGGCTAAAGACTAGAGGTCCCCCAGGCTTACGGTTAGAGGGCTCCCAAGGCTAGAGGCTAGGGCACTCACAGGCTAGAGGCTAGGTGTCCCCCAGGCTAGACGTCCCCAAGGCTAGATGCTACCAGGCTAGAGGTTAGACATACACCAAACTAGACATCCCCCAGACTAGAGGCTAGACAATCCCCAGGCTAGAGGCTAGATGTCCCCCAGGCTAGAGTCTAGATGAACCCCAGGCTAGAGGTCCCCAGGCTAGAAGCTAGACATACCCCAGGCTAAAGGTTAATGGTCCCCCCGGCTAGAGGCTAGAGGTCCCCCAGGATAGAGGCTAGAGGTTCCACCAGGCTAGAGGCTAGTGGTCCACAGGGTTAGAGATCCCTAGGCTAACATCTAGTGATCCCACAGGCTAATGGTCCCCCAGAAAAGAGGTCAGTTGTCCCCCACGCTAGAGGCTAGATTTCCCCTTGGCTAGAGGCTAGTGGTCCCCCAGGCTAGAGGCTAGACGTCCCCAGGCTAGAGCTCAGACATACACCAGGCTAGAGGTCCCTAGGCTAGAGGATAGTGGTCCAACAGGTTAGAGTTCCCAAAGCTAGACATCCCCCTGCTAGTGGCTAGAGGCTAGAGGTCCTCCAGGCTAGACGTCCCCCAGGCTAGAGGCAAGTGGTCCCCCAGGCTAGCGGTCCTCCAGGCTAGAGGCTTGCAGTCCCCCAGGCTAGCGAATCCCCAGGCTAGAGGTCCCCCAGGCAAGAGGTTTCCCCCAGGCTAGAGGCTAGACATCCCCCAGGCTAGAGGTCCCCAAGGCTAGAGCCTAATCCCCCAGGCTACAGGCTAGACATCCACTGGCTAGAGGCTAGACATCCACCAGGCTAGAGGTTAGACATACCCCAGGCTAGATATCCCCCAGGCTCGAGTCTAGCGGTTCCCCAGGCTAGAGGCTAGATGTCCCCCAGGCTAGAGTCTAGATGAGTCTGGTGACATACACCAGGCTAAAGGCTAATGGTCCCCCAAGCTAGCAGCTAGGTGTCCCCCAGGCTAGTGGTCTCCTAGGCTAGAGGCTAGTGGTCCACCAGGCTAGAGGCTAGATGTCCTACAAGGCTAGGTGTCCCCAGGGTAGAGGCTAGATGTCCTACAAGGCTAGGTGTCCCCAGGCTAGAGGTCCACCAGGCTAGAGGCCAGAGGTCCCCCAGGCTAGCAGCTAGGTGTCCCCCAGGCTAGTGGCCCCCTAGGCTAGAGGCTAGTGGTCCACCAGGCTAGAAGCTAGGTGTCCCTCAGGCTAGACGTTCCCCAAGCTAGAGGCTAGATGTCCCACAGGCTAGGTGTCCCCAGGCTAGAGACTAGGTGTCCCGCTGGCTAGAGGCGAGAGTTCCACCAGGCTAGAGGCTAGATGTCCTACAAGTCTAGGTGTCCCCAGGCTATAGGCTAAGGGGTCCCGCAGGCTAGAGGCTAGAGTTCCACCAGGCTAGAGGTTAGATGTCCTACAAGGCTAGTTGTCCCCAGGCTAGAGGCTAGATGTCCTACAAGGCTAGTTGTCCCCAGGGTAGAGGCTAGGTGTCCCGCAGGCTAGAGGCTAGTGGTCCACCAGGCTACAGGCTAGACTTCCCCCAGGCTAGAGACTAGACATCCCCAAGGTTAGATGTCCCCCAGGCTAGAGTCTAGACGTCCGTCGGGCTAGAGGCTAGACGTCCCCCAGGCTAGAGGCTAGACATCCCCTAGGCTAGACGTTCCCCCAGGCTAGAGGCTGGACTTCCCCCAGACTAGAGGCTAGATGTCCCCGAGGCTAGACGTTCCCCAGGCTAGAGGCTAGACATCCCCCAGGCTAGAGGTCCCCCTATATAAAAGTAGAAAATACTTTTTTGCCCTGGACTGGGCTTAATCTGTGTCCAGGAAACTGGCGCTTAGAATGAGACGATATGTAAGCCATCCTGCTCAATTTTCTCTAAAAATTTCCTGTCTGTCCCCCTCACTAGCCTCAAGGCCCTCCATACCTAAACCCCCTCTAGACCCAACGCGGACCCTCAGCCAGAGCTGGTGATGTGTAGGACCTTCCTTTCAGAGATGACCCTAATGACCTCCACTACAAACCTGTTGCAAAGAGGAAGTCAGTTAAATGCCTGTCCAAATTAATGGTGTATGTAATAGTTAATACCAGTACATTAATATGAATGACTACTCTGCAGGTAATATCTACATACTGTTTATACAAGTAACTCAGTGAAAGATCCACTTAAAGGAAATGTATTTTATTTACCTCCATCTCACGTCTACAGAGAGCCTTAGAAAACAAGCCAACGTCCTACGAAGCAGAAAGAAGAGAAGAGAGATAAAAGAAGATGGAATGCGAGAGATCTATTTGAAGACAGGAAATTAGTTGGGAGAGGAGCCTCCTAGGAAGTAAGTGATGGAGGGATGGATGGGGGAACATGATGGACGGATAGATCCACTTAAGCAATAAGGCCCAAAGGGGTGTGGTATATGGCCAATATATCACAGCTAAGGACTATTCTTATGTACGACGGAACGCGGAGTGCCTGAATACAGCCCTTAGCCATGGTATATCAGCCATTTCCTCTCACAAATTCAAGTAGTGTACTCTGAGCTGCGCTTCAATAGATGGGTCGAAGATGGAAGACTGGTTTGTCCAGCAGAGATCGCCCTTGTCCTTTGAATAATCTTTCTAGTCACGTTGAAGTACCTTGTCAATCTGAAGAGATTGTCTCTCCTTTCCTAGGCCACGTACGTGTACAGCTGCAGCGGATAAAAACGACGTCTAGGATGTATCACTTCTTCTTTAGTGAATAATAGTTCAAAGGTCAAACCATTTTGCCATAATCAGCTCGCGCAGCTCACGGGTACTTTTGTACTGGAGAAGAGAAGGGGATTGGTGCATCATTTCCAACCAAGTCTGTGCTCCCGTGGATTACTGATTGAACATAAGTTTACTATAAACCCAATTCTCTCATTTACAAGACTAAAATCACATTTCATCTTCTCACAAATAGTTTCATATTCAATCATATAAATGTTGCAACATTTACATGTAAATCTGATAACTAGGATGTGTAGACTTTCCAGTATACAATTTAAGTTGTCCTGTCATCAGTAATAATGTCCCAGACAACAAATGATCTGACATCATATTCTTTCAGTACCAATGGACACTTTCAACTGGTTGGATTACAGAAATATCGTTCCATTCCCCAACCTTTTGATGTTACGGTATTGCAAAGTCTATCTCTGTGGTAAAGAAAGGATTTTCAAAGTCCATTCTATAGAGTGGATAGAGAGAGATCTGGTATTTATGGAGGGGGTCATAAACCGGTGGGGGAGAAGAGAGAGAAAGGGTGTTTTATGACCTCACCCAACAGGGCAAAGTCATGACAAAACTGACGCAAGCAGTAGAATCATATATTTTTTTAAACTGATAAAAATACACCTTATGGAACAGCAGGATTTTGAAGCAACACAAGCATAGGCACAGACACATGCATACACACACATGATAACATACACACACGTACACATGGATTTTGTGTTGTAGATATGTGGTAGTGGAGTAAAGGCCTGAGGGCACACAGAGTGTTGTAGATATGTTGTGAATGAATGTATTGTAATGTTTAAAAAATTGTAGAACTGCTTTAATTTAGCTAGACCCCAGGAAGAGTAACTGCTGCATTGGCAGCTGGTATAACTTCCATGAAATTGTAATACCATTTGATGGGAGTTAAGTCACCTGTACTGTAAAAAAAAACAAGGCATTTTTTTCTGAAATGTGTAAATCAAGTGTAAATCAATTTGATTCTGAATCCAATATGGCTAACAAGATGACACTAAGACACCTTCACCTGCGTATAAATTGCCCTTATTTATTTGTATTGTGTTATTGTGTCTTTAAAGGTCCAATGCAGCCGTTTTATCTCAATATCAAATCATACGGCAGCCATATTGGATTTGAGGCAAAACCAGGGTGGTCCCAAAGATAATCTGTGGTGCCCCCCCTGATTAATTAAAAGATGTCATGTTGATGTCTGAGCCCACTTGCTTTCCTTACAATAGTCACAACATTAAAATACATGTGTAACTATATGGATTATTGTCATGCATGACCATACAGCACTGAATGAGAGCAACATCACTTGTAAAATGTCTACTAATCAGTTACAAAAAAGAAAGCTTATATTCATCATAAATACTCAGTTGATATCTCTGTGTTTATTGTATCGTCTGCTGCATCTCTATGTTTACAGGTCTATGTTTACAGGTCTATGTTTAAAGGTCTAAGTTTACAGGGCTCCATTCACAGCTATATTTACAGGTCTCTATTCCCTAGATGTATTAGGTTCCCCTAAGGCTGTTTGTTAGTGTATGTTGGGAAAACAATTGACAGATTGTTTTCCAAATTTGAACAATATCAGAGCTAAAAATATTTGGTTATGGAAATGCATATAATTGGTACCATTGGAAGGAAAACATCTTTGACGTTTGTAGAAATGTTAAAATAATGTTGGAGAATATAACACAATAGATATGGTAGGAGAAAATCCAAAGAAATACCAAACATAATTTTTTTGAGAGACCATCCCCTTAGAAAAGCAAGTAAAAGGTCATATCCAAAATTAGCTCCCTGGATGCAATTCCTATGGCTTCCACAGTGTGTCAGCAGTCAATGTTCAAGGTTTCAGGCTTGTAACTTCAAAAATGAATAAGAAATATTAGTTTTAGTACAGAGACAGTCTTGGAAATTTGTGGCACCATGAAGACAGTACGCACCTGCTAAAATCGCTTTCCTATTGAACATACGTCTTCTGTAAGAAATATTACAGTTTGATTACATTTTAGGGTAAATGGAAACATATTTTGACTTGTTGAAAGAAAGTTTAGGGGTAGATTTTCGGATTCCTTTCTCTACAAGTTGTACAAGTGGATAACTCAAATCGATGGCGCTAACTGAACGGTAGCGGGACGCCTATCCCTAAGAAGTTTTAAGACATGAAGCTTAGTAAATGCGGAAAATGTCAAGAACTTTGAAAGTTTCTTCAAGTGCAATCGTAAAAACCATCAAGCGCTGTGATGAAAATGGCTCTCATGAGGACTGCCACAGTAAAGGAAGACCCAGAGTTAGCCTCAGAAATTGCAACCCAAATGCTTTACAGAGTTCAGGTAACAGACACATTTCAACATTAACCTTTCAGAGGAGACTGTGTGAATCAGGCCTTCATGGTTGAATTGCTCCAAAGAATCCACAACTATAAGACACCAATAATGAGAAGAGACTTGCTTGGTTCCAACCGCTGTGTCTTTGTTAGACACAGAGTAGGTGAACGGATGATCTCTGCATGTGTGGTTCCCACCAGGAAGCATGGAGGAGATGTGATGGTGTGGGGGTGCTTTGCTGGTGACACTGTCTATGATTTATTTAGAATTCAAGGCACACTTAACCAGCATGGCTAGTTTGCTTGTTTGCTAGCATGACTAGTTTGCACATTGATTTATTGATTGGTTTCTTAGTTGATTTATCAGTGGTTCATCGTGTTTGATTATGGAGTAAATCCAGAGTAAAAAGGGCATCCAGTCGAAGTTCTTCTGTTGAATGAAAGAAAGACACAAATAAAAAGATTCAGTCATGCGTTTATCACATCAATTAATTTGGGTTCATATGTAGACCACCAGTAGAGTAGACAGGCGGACAGGAAGTGGCAGCAGCCGAGCCAGGCCATCATTACACTGTAGGGGCTGAGGTAGGTTACAGTCAGAGGGTGTGTCCCCATAGTCTACAGTGTCTTCCTCTCTACTATCTCCATAGTCTACAGTGTCTTCCTCTCTACTATCTCCATAGTCTACAGTGTCTTCCTCTCTACTCTCTCCATAGTCTACAGTGGCTTCCTCTCAATTATCTCCATAGTCTACAGTGTCTTCCTCTCAATTATCTCCATAGTCTACAGTGTCTTCCTCTCAATTATCTCCATAGTCTACAGTGTCTTCCTCTCTACTATCTCCATAGTCTACAGTGTCTTCCTCTCTACTATCTCCATAGTCTACAGTGTCTTCCTGTCTATTATCTCCATAATCTACAGTGTCTTCCTCTCTACTCTCTCCATAGTCTACAGTGGCTTCATCTCCTCTACCTACATTTCAATCACCTACAAAGGCTTCATCCTCTCCACCCTCTCTTTCATCTCCCCTATCCTCTTCTTCCTCTCCTCCATCCTCTTCTCCTTCATCTCCTCCTCTGCATCTTGTAAACAGTACAATAGCTTCCCCTCCTCTCTATCATCTCAATAGTTCACAGTAGTGTCGTGACGTTGTATTAGTTAATGTGACGACTGTTGTTCATCGAATGATTAAAAGTTTCTAATTGCGTGATTAACTGAATCAAGCAATTATTAACTCATTAACCTGGGGCACTATGGGAAAACTAGTTTTTATTAAGTTTCTATTTCCCAAATGAACTCAAAGAATATCAGAATATCGATTTTACAACAGCCGCGAATTAACCAGTTTCCTCTACAATCTTGTTCTGAACGTCGTATAGTCCGTGAATCTGCACGGACCCGGGTGTCACCAATGAGTGAGACCCTTTCTTTCTCTCTTTTTTCTCTCTCTTTCTCTCTCCCCCTCGCTCTCTTTCTCTCTCTCTCTATATATATATATATATATATATATATATATATATATATATATATATATATTTATCTTCTTTTTTTTCTTCTCTCTCTCTCTCTCTCTCTCTCTCTCTCTCTCTCAGCACCACTTAAAGTTTCAGCACTTGTTGCAGAAGAAGTATGTGTGTCCTCACCCCTAGTGTGGACGCCTGTTTTGTGTATAGAAACAGCTGTTGCGTCATGCTAAGCACCACACAGGTATTTCAATAGGAGTTTTGGTGGCGGGGCGGCACACACTTCAGCTATCATTTGAGTTCAGTTAGATTTTAAGGGAATTTCCAGCCATGCAATGGCTGTTTCTTTCAACTCACTGGTGGCTGGTGGGTGGAGATATAGGAGGACAGGCTCACTGAAATGTCTTGTAAACCATGTGATTGATACTGCTCCATTAATTCCATTACAATGAGCATGTCCTGCTATAACTCCTTCCACCAGCCTCCTCTCCTTTAAATACATGCTTTAAAAGTAATCTCATGCTTTTGAGGCTCTTAGTGACAGATCTGTATTGACATCCATTTTGTTCTATAAATCCCTCTCTTTTGTGCTTGTCGTCTGTATTTCAGACGAGAGGGAATATATCTGTGGGTACTGTTCATCGTGTGATCCACACAGCAGAGAAGCCAATCCAGTGAGTGTCCCTGACTCCCCTGAGCCAAAACATCAGTTTAGCCCCAAAATACCTTAATACTCACAATACAACGGCAATGATCTTGTAATTCTATTTCGATGTCCGTGTTTCACTTGCATTGCATTTTTCTGGATATTGTAGCAAAAAAAGTTAAACAATCGTGGTTTCAGCAATATTGTCAGTACTACAGTGTTTTAAGTACAAATCGGTGCATTAAAAATGGAGCCCAATACATTTTTTAGATTGAGATTTACCTCAGATTTTGCCAGTCCCAAACTTAACCATGTCTTTGTCTCCCCCCTGTGGCATGTGTGAGATCTGCGGCTTCACCTGCCCCCAGAAGGCCTCTCTCAACTGACACATGAAGAAGCACGACTCCGACGCCACCTCTCCTGCTCCATCTGCGATAATAAATTTGAGAAGGACAGCGTGATGGCCCACAAGAGCTGAGGCTGAACCATCTGAACTTAATGATCAGCTTGGGCTCACCGACCCAAAGGAGTCAAGACAGAGCTGGCTCCGGACATAGCTAAGGTTGCCGCCTCCCTGGGCACATGTTCATTCAACACCTAGGCGCATATGCTGATTTCTCATATAAATGCACCCATTCATTCAGGTTCCAGACCAGTTAACTAGGCCCAAGACGTCATAACGTAAGACCCCTAGACATAACAAGTCCGGTCACAGGCCAGTTAGCTAGGCCTAAGACCCCTAGACATAATGAGTGCAACAAAATCAGTAGGCTTGTTATGGGTTTTGTAACATAGGAGCATGTCTGGCATAAATGTTAACACATGTTAGCATTAGTGGTTGTAGTCCAGATGGTTGTGAACCGGTGTGGTTCAGTAGTGTGGTTGTGCATTTGTTGAGAAGTTTTGTCGCAGGTCTTTGTGTCGAGCTAGCATGCAAGGTGAGGTTAGCGGCAGGCTAATGTTAATCTGATTTAATCAGGCTGTAATACGTCATTAATTGGTATATAAAAAAAAATGAAACTGTCTGCAAAATCTTGTAAATGTTCCTTACAAGCCAGAACGCTAAACAATTACATTAAATGTGTAGTTAGTGGTTAGTGTTGGACTAGTAACCAAAAGGTTCCAAGATCAAATCCCTGAGCTGACAAAGGAAAACACCTGTTGTTCTGCCCCTGAACAAGGCAGTTAACCCACTGTTCCTAGGCCTAGAATTTGTTCTTAACTGACTTGCCAAGTAAAATAAAGTATACCGGTTGTCTGTGCGGTTTGTTCTTCAGCTGCTTGAAATTTGAGACAAAATATCCACAGGAATGTACTGTTTACCTGACTTTTTAGAGGGTAAGTGGCTGGTTCGGCACCGAAGTAAAATTAGTTTTGTATTGGATATTCGGTTTTCTTTTGTCAATAACTAGGGGGGAAAAAAACATCCTCAAGCCTAATTTGTGTAGATTTGTAAAAAAATATATTAAAAAATGATACAGTTCGGATTTCCATAGAAATAAAAATAAAGAGGTGTGGATAATTCTTTGGTTAAATCCCATTATCTGGTGTACGATAAGCAGGCGAACACTGCACCGGTGTTGTATCGAGGTGCCTGCCGATCACTGAGGTACATACTGTATGGTGCAGAACTGAGGTGCTTCCCACCGGATGTCACTTTATGCACTCTAAATAATGACACTTTAATCATGTTTACACATCTGACACTACTCATATCATATGTATATACCGTATTTTTATACCATCTATTGCACCCTGCTGTAGCCGCTCGGCCATCGCTCATCCATATACCTGCATGTACATATTCTCATTCACCCCTTTAGATTGGTGTGTATGAGGTAGTTGTTGGGGAATTGTTAGATTACCTGTTAGATATTACTGCACTGTCGGAACTAGAAGCACAAGCATTTCGCTGCTCTCGCATTAACATCTGATAACCATGTGTATGTGACATAAAATTTGGTTTGCTTGATACATGTACAGTCTAAAATAAACAGTAATCTGTTTTAAACTGAAAATGAAGCATTTGTGTAAAACTAACAATGAAATAGGACTCTTCCTCTGGCTTCAAGTGTAGTTGCGTGGTAAGAAACTAAAAACACAGTTCAATCAAAACCTTCTAACCTAGCGGAGCGCTTTCGACACACCCAATCCTTTCCACACATCTACTACTTGCCTTTCGACACACTCACTTGCCCATACACCGGTCGCCATAGAGCCCCACAGTGGACGCATCATAATACCCATAAAACCTAACGTCCAAACACGGAAATGATTCCAATCGTTTTTTTTTCACCATACATTTTTCCAATAGGGTATTTTATAACCACTTCAAACAAGGTCTGTGTTTCATGTAGGCATTCCCTGGCCTGACGTTTTGATAATCGTGTAAATCTCTATCGGACAAGGTAACTTTTATTAATATATTCGGCTCTATTTACTCTCAGATTCGAAAATGCTAATTAGCATCAAATTAGACATGGAAGATTAAAATCCCTGCAAGCTCCTACACGTCATCTTTAAGATGACATCTTTGGTGTCAGCTAATAGCTACACTACATGACCAAAAGTATGTGGACACCTGCTCGTCAAACATCTCATTCCAAAATCGTGGGCATTAATATGGCGTTGGTCCCCCTTTTGCTGCTATAACAGCCTCCACTCTTCTGGGAAGGCTTTCCACTAGATGTTGGAATATTGCTGATGGGACTTGCTTCCATTTAGCCACAAGCATTAGTGAGGTCAGGCACTGATGTCGGCATTCCAATTCATCCCAAAGGTGTCCGATGGGGTTGAGGTCAGGGCTCTATGCAGGCCAGACTAGTTCTTCCACACTGATCTCGACAAACCATTTCTGTATGGACAGAATTGTCTAGAATGTCATTGTATGCTGTAGAGTTAAGTTTCCCTTCACTGGAATTTAGAGCCCAGACAGAACCATGAAAAACATACAAAACATGCACTGATCTCGCTTTCTGGATTATAGCGGGGTGAACAGGCAGTGTGCTCGGGTGGTTGTTGTCCTTGATGATCATTTTGGCCAGGGAACATGCCTACCATACCTGTATTTGGCCTCTCCAAATACAGGTAGGCAAAGCCTGTAGCATCATGCCCAAGAAGACTCTAGGCTGTAATCACTGCCAAAGGTGCTTCAACAAAGTACTGAGTAAAGGGTCTGAATAGTTTTTTTCATTGAACCTTTATTTAACTAGGCAAGTCAGTTAGGAACAAATTCTTATTTACAATGACGGCTTAGGAACAGTGGGTTAAGATTTTTACCTTGTCAGCTCAGGGAATCAATCAAGCAACCTTTTGGTTACTGGCCCAATGCTCTAACCACTAGGCTACCTGCCGCCCATTTACTTGTGTAAATGGGATATTTAAGATTTTTATTGTTAATACATATTGGGTGTGTATATTGATGGGGGGGACAATTTAATACATTTTAGAATAAGGCTGTAAAGTGACAACATGTGGAAAAGTCAAGGAGGCTGAATACTTTCTGAATGCACTGTATGTACACAGTCTTTTAACCGTAACCTTTTTAAACTGACTATCATACTTGTTGATTTAAATCTGACTATTAATATAATGAGTAATTCAGGAATGTCACGAGTTAATTACACACAAAAAAATATACAGTGCAAGGACTATAATGAATGGTTAAATTACTTCCTGACGCGAAGGGTCTCCACCTCATCACCCTATTGTGCTGCAGCTACCCCTTTCTCAGTTGAGAAGGGCTCATCAGGATGACTGACTGAACCTATACCTCAGTGGACTGAACCTATACCTCAGTGGACTGAACCTATACCTCAGTGGACTGAACCTATACCTCAGTGGACTGAACCTGTACCTCAGTGGACTGAACCTGTACCTCAGTGGACTGAACCTGTACCTCAGTGCACTGAATCTGTACCTCAGTGCACTGAACCTATACCTCAGTGGACTGAACCTATACCTCAGTGGACTGAACCTATACCTCAGTGGACTGAACCCATACCTCAGTGGACTGAACCCATACCTCAGTGGACTGAACCTATACCTCAGTGGACTGAACCTATACCTCAGTGCACTGAACCTATACCTCAGTGGACTGAACCTATACCTCAGTGGACTGAACCTATACCTCAGTGGACTGAACCTATACCTCAGTGGACTGAACCCATACCTCAGTGGACTGAACCTATACCTCAGTGGACTGAACCTATACCTCAGTGGACTGAACCTATACCTCAGTGGACTGAACCTATACCTCAGTGGACTGAACCTATACCTCAGTGGACTGAACCTATACCTCAGTGGACTGAACCTATACCTCAGTGGACTGAACCTATACCTCAGTGGACTGAACCTATACCTCAGCATACCTCAGTGGACTGAACCTGAACCCGTACCTCAGTGGACTGAACCTACCCTCAGTGCACTGAACCTATACCTCAGTGGACTGAACCTATACCTCAGTGGACTGAACCTATACCTCAGTGGACTGAACCTATACCTCAGTGGACTGAACCTATACCTCAGTGGACTGAACCTGTACCTCAGTGCACTGAACCTACACCTCAGTGGACTGAACCTATACCTCAGTGGACTGAACCTGTACCTCAGTGCACTGAACCTAGTGGACTGAACCCATACCTCAGTGGACAGAACCTATACCTCAGTGGACTGAACCTATACCTCAGTGGACTGAACCTATACCTCAGTGGACTGAACCTGTACCTCAGTGCACTGAACCTACACCTCAGTGGACTGAACCTATACCTCAGTGGACTGAACCTATACCTCAGTGGACTGAACCTGTACCTCAGTGCACTGAACCTACACCTCAGTGGACTGAACCCATACCTCAGTGGACAGAACCTATACCTCAGTGGACTGAACCTATACCTCAGTGGACTGAACCCATACCTAGTGGACTGAACCTACACCTCAGTGGACTGAACCTATACCTCAGTGGACTGAACCTATACCTCAGTGGACTGAACCTATACCTCAGTGGACTGAACCTGTACCTCAGTGCACTGAACCTAGTGGACTGAACCTATACCTCAGTGGACTGAACCTGTACCTCAGTGCACTGAACCTATACCTCAGTGGACTGAACCTATACCTCAGTGGACTGAACCTATACCTCAGTGGACTGAACCTATACCTCAGTGGACTGAACCTATACCTCAGTGGACTGAACCTGTACCTCAGTGGACTGAACCTACACCTCAGTGGACTGAACCTATACCTCAGTGGACTGAACCTATACCCTCAGTGGACTGAACCCAGTGGAAGAACCTATACCTCAGTGGACTGAACCTATACCTCAGTGGACTGAACCTACACACTGAACCTAGTGGACAGAACCTATACCTCAGTGGACTGAACCTATACCTCAGCGGACTGAACCTATACCTCAGTGAACCTATACCTCAGTGGACTGAACCTGTGGACTGAACCTATACCTCAGTGGACTGAACCTATACCTCAGTGGACTGAACCTATACCTCAGTGGACTGAACCCATACCTCAGTGGACTGAACCTATACCTCAGCGGACTGAACCAATGGCCGTGTTCGAGAGCACCAAAACCGTTATGTATTGTGGGTAAATTGTGACTGACTGAATCACTGATCTACAAATAATACAAATAGTAATGAGTCGTTATTTATGATGGAAGGTGATTTGTCGATCAGTACGTCGGCAGTCGCCTGTAATCAATGATTTATATAATCACTAGATGACAGCTAGGAAGCACTGTGTTGAAGCCACCGCGCCTCCATCTTGGCATTAACTTACCATGGTAAAAAGAAAAAAAAAAACATTTTGGAAGCTGTTAGATTTTTTTACAATTGATTTGACCTTTATTTAACTAGGCACGCAAGTTATGAACAAATTATTATTTACAAAGACAGCCTACCCTACCCAAGCCAAACAACGCTGGGCCAATTGTGCGCCACCCTATGTGACTCCCAATCACAGCCAGTTGTGATACAGCCTGGAATCAAACCAGGATCTGCAGTGAAGCCTCTAGCACTGAGATGCAGTGCCTTTGACTGTTGCACCATATGTAATAATATCTACATCAATTTCTGCCAAGTTTATTATATTACAGACATCTGAATGCACTTTATTATTATTGTGTGAGCTAGACATACAAATAAAAAATATCTAAACATTTTACCTAAAGTATCATTTTTAGAGGCTCTTACTGGTGAGTGCCAATATGGCCGCCCGTGGCTTCAAAGCCTCTCAATGGTCAATACATTGCATTAGCAAAACAGGGTTTATATAAATGACTGGCTGCAACGTCGAACAAGCCCACAGACTGGACTGAGCTGAACCGAATCAGTTCGTCTGCGTGTCCGTACCTCTCCGGGTTTGGGTGTAAACATCTGTGAGTCCCTGAAAAACGCCCCTGTCGCTTCCGGAACCAATTACATTCCATGTCTGTACGTCGCGTACATATGAACAACTAAATAAAACAAATGGTCAAATTACTGCGACGACGAAATGGACCTCTAGCTCAATCTGCACGTTTTCAAAATATCGAGGTTGGTAGCTTTAGATAAATAAATTAAATCTCCATTTCTGTAGTAGGAGAAAAACACTCCGGCTGCTTTCTGCCTGTTACCACCATTGGTTACCACCGACTCACCGCAAACCACCTCGAGTAAATGGCTGATCAGGAGCACATTGAGATAGACACGCTCCTAGACATGCCTGCGCCGGGGCGATCTAGAACGGGGAGAGCAGCGTCTCTGGCTCGGCTACTGCACCAGGACTGCACTTATCTTCTGGAGCTATATGTGAGTAGTTATTGAGCGAATTTGTCGATATTTGTATTTGTATTTTTTTTAGGGCAGCTTTCTGGGTATAAACAACACCACATAGCATACCTCCCACGTCATTCACGACCCGTTAGACCTCAGGCCTATTTCGCTGCACCTGTAAGGCACCATTTACGATACTTGTAACTTTCTTATTTTCATTTCCCTTCGATTAGTCTCATTAGATAAAATGATATTTTTAAGATCTTGTTTCAGGATAGATCTGTAGACCGATGGTAAATTCCAACATTGGTCGTTAGAAATAATTAACTGTCTACTGTAACTGCACTTGCCTTGCAAAATATGTAATGCTGCTGCAGTTCCTAATTGAATCATCCTTTAAAAACCATCCCTCCCTCTCCTCCATGTTCCCAACCCAATCCATTAAACTGTGACCCAGGGGAACCCACCCTAGTCGATGGAGTCACTCAAATTTGGCTGCTGGCTCCCATAGACAAAAAATACATCTACAAAAATAGCCAATATATGTAAATTCATTGTATAGAGTGAATTAATTGTATAGATATTATTATAAATATACGATCGTTTTGATTGTTTAAAAATGATATTTTATTGGGTTTGAATAAAGATGATGCTTATCACGGAATAGCCAACACTTTTTTCCCCCACAGAAAACAAAGTAGATTTCTCAAAAATCAGTGGCAGGTTGGTGTGCACTGTTGGTGCACATCTTAATTTGTAGCAGCGTATGTTACTCATTAGTACTTTAAAAAAAAAGTCATTCTGTATTCATGCTTATATTATCTTTAAATTTTCTCCACTCCCTGGCCCTCCCCACCCACCTTTTCTCCTCCTATATCCTCTCAGAGGGAGAGGGAGAGCCTCTTGTCAGACCACACCCCAGCGGGGGACCGCATCGTGTCCCTCTCTCTGTCCTCGCCTGACCTCAGCTCTGACGAGCAGGTTCAGCTTCTACACTCAGCCCTGCGCAAATGCTTGGGACTACTGGAGTGTCTCATCCTACGAGAGGAGGAGGAGATGGGTGAGCTAGAGGGCGAGTATGAGACAGTGAGAAAGGGCGTCCGGGATCGACTGGGACATCTGCTTCACAGCACCAAGGTCCTACTGGAAACCGAGGAGGACGTCACCCCAGACCATCAGTGCAATGAGGTTAAAAATTAAAAATTTTAATTATCATGGGATATCTTCCATTTAGTGAGGCCAAAATAATAATAAAAAACATTGTCCTAATCAGTCTAAAGCACAAAATGATATTTTGGTGTAGCAGTTAGCCTAGTGATTAGAGCATTGGGCCAGTAACCAAAAGGTTGCTAGATCAAATCCCTGAGCCAACGAGGTAGAAATCTGTTGTTCTGCCCCTGACCAAGGCCGTCATTGTAAATAAGAATTTGTTCTTAACTGTCTTGCCTTGTTAAACAAAGGTAAAAAACAATTGTTGTGTTGAGTGCTTGTGAGAGAACCTTGATGTTTTGTAACTACGGACTTTACTTTCTCTTTTAGGAGGTTGATGGAGTTGTGGGTACTTTTGGGGCGAAAATGTGGACCTATCGGGTCCTGCTAGAGCTGATCCATTGGGCCAACTCTGCCTCGCAGACCCTTCACGTCCTCCACTCCGAGAGGGAAGGGAGAGAAGAAATCTAGTTCCTCTCTGTCTAAGATCAGTCAGCTTTCAATAGCAGACATGTTATTAATGAAAATCCTAAGGTATTATGACATATAGTCCCCAATGCGGGGAAGCTTTACTAAAATCACAACTAACCTCCTTTTATGAAATGCTTAAAAATGACTTTCATCAGACGATTGTATTCACTATGTTGAGGTGCACCAGCAAGACTTGTTGCAGTAACATTCCTTTGTCAGAAAGGATGGTCATGACATGGATGATGTGTTAAGTTCCCAGGACAGTTTTTGTTATTGTTGTACAGTCTATTTATTGAAGTGGAACATCTTACTGATGAGAAACGTTAAATGTATTCTTCCTACTTTTGAGGTAGAATTTGAAGGGGCTTTCTTTAGTAGAAACATTCTAACACTGTTTGAATCATGTCGTAACTAACACTTAAGACTAACGCTAACTATTAGAATGTAACCAAAAAATGACTGATAAACTGTTACTGTGAAAATGCAGCTTACTGATCAATGAAGATAGCTGGTGGTTGACTTGTACCACATGATGCCAACATATCTCCAGATTCCATTTGTTTAACATAGGCGAAAAGTGATTCCAACGTATGTAAGGATATGATCATGTAACTGACATACCGATGTTGTGCTCATCTTTTTTTGGTCAGGCAAGTTCAGAAAATAAACTGTGATGGGTCACATTGCTGCATGTTACTGTAATGTCAATGTGGCTATTCACTTACAGTAGGCTAATTGTATGTTCTACATACTTGAAAATGCTGCTAAATTGTTTTAACTTGTTGACGTGTACCTTTAGCCAATATTGCTTAGTAGCAAACTGAATGTGTGTGTAGCCAAAACTGTCACACCCTCCTTCACAGTCTGACACAGCTTCCAAATTCTGACTATTATGATAATGGAAATAACCTCGAATTTATTATTTTTGTTATTGTGAGCTTTTCTACTTTGTCAAACATTATCTGTAAATTATTTGGATTTGCACTGTATATTAAACTGATGTGGGTCTAGAGTGTTTTGTTGTAGTTGTTCATGAATAGTATTCAGTGCATTTATAAATGTAATAAAAACATGTTATAGACTAATTTATTCTAACGCAATTATAATGAAAAGGAAGGGTTGTAAGAGACAGATCTATTGCTTTCTTGCCTCCTTGTCCTGCTATTTCAACCCCCCATTTTACCATATAAATCTCTGCATACTCGCGCATGCGCGTTACGCAATCTACCGGATAGCGAGGTAGGGGAGCTGTACTAATGGCGGAGAACGTACGGTCGCCTTTTGAGTACCGGGAGCCACCGACCCTCGACAGCGACGGGGATGGGAGCAAACCGCCTTTGCCGCCCCGGGGGTGAGATAAATAACGTATTGGGGATTTTTTTTTTGATCACTTGTTAGCTACTTGTTTAAAAGTGAAGTCGATTGCAAAGCCCTGCCTGAGCGGGTGTGTTTGTTTAGTATCCATCCTTGTGTTGATTCTGCTGAGGAAAAAAAAATAAAACGGCGAAAGTGTTTTTTTTCGCTTCAGAATCAATAGCTACCTAGTTACTGTTCATTTTTATTATTATTTTTTATTTACACCCTGTCACTGTTGATTATCCGTCTGTTTTTGAGCTTTCGTTTGAGAGCAGGCCAGCTGTACTGTCTGTTATTTAATTAGCCAGCTAGCTAACTATTAGCCATCTGTTAGTTAGCTAGATGGCTAGTTACATCTGCACACGGTAGTCATAGCTAGCTAGCTAAACAGATTAAATTGCATTTAGGCTAGCTTTGCTTTATTTTGATAGTTTAGCTAACGCGAAAGCGATATGGCTCGTTATTTTAGGAATTTAGGCATTAAAATCACATGTTTGCCAGATATTCTGGTACTGTAGTTAGCTATGTGCTACTAGCATCTTCATTCAAACTGATGTTGTTGGGTGGAAATCCGTCAGTTACATTTAGGCATCACTTTCACTGTGTAGATCTGACTGACTTGTGGTCTACTGTATAATGAGGGCTGCAAATGCGTACTGTCTCTCAAGTGTGTGTGTGTGTGTGTGTGTGTGTGTGTGTGTGGGGGGGGCATTTTATATATGCCTGGTTATTGGGGTTTGTCAAATGGCTACAATTATTGAAAAGTATAATATTTCATCAGCTATTATATATACATTTTGTTTCCAATATATTATTTGATTGTCTGATACTTTATGGATTTTATTCCATTTTTTTTTTTTTTTTACAATTGTAATCAATAAATATAATGGCCCAATTTCCCCAAGAGCATCTAAAAGGCTAAGTTCATCATTAGAATCATTATTAAATCGCCAAGTTGTTTCCAAAAAGCATCATTATTAAAGTTGCACTTGAAAACAAATATTCAGATGATATTTTTCACATGCGCTAGATAAAAAATTTTAAAAAAAGTTTTTATTTAACCATTATTTAACTGGGCAAGTCCGTTAAGAATACATACATATTTACAGTGACGGCCAAACCCGGACGACACAGCCAATTGTGTGCCGCCCTATGGGACTCCCAATCATGGTCGGTTGTGATATAGCCTGGAAATACAACAGGTGTAGACTTTAATGTGAAATGCCTAGTTATGAGCCCTTTCCCAACAATGCAGATTTAAAAAGTAAGAAAATTGAGCCAAAAAAAAAGGACTTAGTAACACAATAAAATGACCATAACAAGACTATTTACAAGGAGTACTAGTATGGTGTGTGTGTCGGTGTAGTATGTGTGGATAGAGTCCAGTGAGTGTGCATAGAGCCAATGCAAAAGAAAAAGGGGGTCAATGCAAATTGTCCGGGTAGCCATTTTATTAGCTGTTCAGCATTATTATGGCATGGGGGTAGAAGCTGTTCGGGAATCTTTTGGGTCAATACTGGGTGCTCTGGTACCGCTTGCTGTGCGGTAATGGAGAGAACAGTCTATGACTTGGGTGGCTGGAGTCTTTGACAATTTTTAGGGCC
The DNA here is from genome assembly GCF_018296145.1 of Oncorhynchus tshawytscha. Lineage (NCBI taxonomy): Eukaryota > Metazoa > Chordata > Actinopteri > Salmoniformes > Salmonidae > Oncorhynchus > Oncorhynchus tshawytscha. Next base: position 35,797,707 of record NC_056443.1, on the reverse strand, counting down.
TTCCTCTGACACCGCCTGGTATAGAGGCCCTGGATCGCAGGGAGCTCGGCCCCAGTGATGTACTGGGCTATACGGTCTACCCACTGTAGCGCCTTGTGGTTGGACGCCACGCATTTGTCATACCAAGCGGTATTGCAGCCAGTCACTCCATTACAGCCCCATCTACAGTGCCTTCAGGAAGTATTCAGACCCCTTGACTTTTTACAACATTTGTTAGGTTACAGCCATGTTCTAAAATGGATTTAAACAATAACAATTCCTCAGCAATCTACACACAATACCCCATAATGACAAAGTGAAAAACATGTGTTTTGAAATTTTAGCAAATGTATAGAAATAAAAACAGATGCCTTTATTTACATATGTATTCAGACTCTTTGCAATGAGACTCAAAATTGAGCTGTGAGCAGGAGTCCACCTGTGATAAATTCAATTGGTTGCACATAATTTGGAAAGGCACACAACCATCTATATAAGGACCCACAGTTGACAGTGCATGTCACAGCAAAAACCAAGCCATGAAGTCGATGGAATTGTTCGTAGAGCTCCGAGACAGAATTGTGTCGAGGCACAGATCTGACGAATGGTATCAAAAAAAATGTCTGCAGCATTGAAGGTCCCCAAGAACAAAAGTGCACTTCCATCATTCTTAAATGGAATAAGTTTGAAACCACCAAGACTCTTTGTAGAGCTGGCCGCCTGGCCAAACTGAGCAATCGGGGGAGAAGGCCCTTGGTCAGGGAGGTGACCAAAAATCTGATGGTTACTCAGACCGACCTCCAGAGTTCCTCTATGGAGATGGGAGAACCTTCCAGAAGGACAACCATCTCTGCAGCACTCCACCAATCAGGCCTTTTATGGTCAAGGGGCCAGACGGAATCCACTCGTCAGCAAAAGGCACATGACAGACTGCTTGGAGTCTGCTTGGAGTCATCTAAAGACCCTCAGACCATGAGAAACAAGATTCTCTGGTCTGATGAAACCAAGATTGAACTCCTATGCCTGAATGCCAAGCGTCACATCTGGAGGAAACCTGGCACCATCCCTACGGTGAATCATGGTGGTAGCAGCATCATGCTGTGGGGATGTTTTTCACCGGCACGGACTGGGAGACTAGTCAGGATCGAGGCAAAGAGATCATTGATGAAAACCTTCTACAGAGTGCTCGGGACCTCAGACTGGGGCAAAGGTTCACCTTCCAACAGGAAAATTAACCTAAGCACACAGTCAAGACAGTGCAGGAGTGGCTTCGGGACAAGTCTCTGAATGTACTTGAGTGGCACAGCCAGAGCCCGGACTTGAACTCGATCTAACATCTCTGGAGAAACCTGAAAATAGCTGTGCATCAATGCTCCCCATCCAACCTGACAGAGCTTGAGAGGATCTGCAGAGAAGAATGGGAGAAATTCCCCAAATACAGATGTGCCAAGCTTGTAGCGTCATACCCAAGAACACTGGAGGCTGTAGTCACTGCCAAAGGTGCTACATCAAAGCACTGAGTAAAAGGTCTGAATACTTATGTAAATGTAATATTTCTTTGTTTTTTTTAGTGTATACATTTGCAAAGAAAATAAAACCTGTCTGTCTGTCTCTCTGTCTGTGTGTCTGTCTGTCTCTCTGTCTGTGTGTCTGTCTTTCTCTCTGTCTGTCTCTCTGTCTGTGTGTCTGTCTGTCTGTGTGTCTGTCTGTCTCTCTGTCTGTGTGTCTGTCTGTCTCTCTGTCTGTGTGTCTGTCTGTGTGTCTGTCTGTGTGTCTCTCTGTCTGTCTCTCTGTCTGTCTCTCTGTCTGTCTCTCTGTCTGTCTCTCTGTCTGTCTCTCTGTCTGTGTGTCTGTCTGTCTCTCTGTGTGTCTGTCTGTCTCTCTGTCTGTCTGTGTGTCTGTCTGTGTGTCTGTCTGTCTCTCTGTCTGTCTGTGTGTCTCTCTGTCTGTGTGTCTGTCTGTCTCTCTGTCTGTGTGTCTGTCTCTCTGTCTGTGTGTCTGTCTCTCTGTCTGTGTTTCTGTGTGTCTGTCTCTCTGTGTGTCTGTCTGTGTGTGTGTCTGTCTGTCTCTCTGTCTGTGTGTCCTGTCTGTCTGTCTGTCTGTCTGTCTTCGGAAAGTGTTCAGACCCCCTTGACTTTTTCCACATTTTGTTAAGTTACAGCCTTATTCTAAAATGGATTTTTTTTTAAGAATAAGAATAATCCTCAGCAATCTACACACAGGGCAAAGGGATTTCTGTTTTTATTTTTAATACACTTGTAAACATTTCTAAACTTTTTTTTTGCTTTGTCATTATGGGGTATTGTGTGTAGATTCATGAGAAAATCTATTTAATCTGTTTTAGAATAAGGCCGGAACATAACAAAATGTGGAAAAGGAAAAGGGGTCTGAATACTTTCCGAATGCACTGTGCACATGTTTTTAATTTGACCTTTTATTTAACTAGGCATGTCGGTTAAGAACAAATTCTTATTTTCAATGACGGCCTAGGAACAGTGGGGTCAACTGCCTTGTTCAGGGGAACAGTGGGTTAACTACCTTGTTCAGGGGAACAGTGGGTTAACTGCCTTGTTCAGGGGAACAGTGGGGTCAACTGCCTTGTTCAGGGGAACAGTGGGTTAACTACCTTGTTCAGGGGAACAGTGGGTTAACTGCCTTGTTCAGGGGAACAGTGGGGTCAACTGCCTTGTTCAGGGGAACAGTGGGGTCAACTGCCTTGTTCAGGGGAACAGTGGGGTCAACTGCCTTGTTCAGGGGAACAGTGGGGTCAACTGCCTTGTTCAGGGGAACAGTGGGGTCAACTGCCTTGTTCAGGGGAACAGTGGGGTCAACTGCCTTGTTCAGGGAACAGTGGGGTCAACTGCCTTGTTCAGGGAACAGTGGGGTCAACTGCCTTGTTCAGGGGAACAGTGGGGTCAACTGCCTTGTTCAGGGAACAGTGGGGTCAACTGCCTTGTTCAGGGGAACAGTGGGGTCAACTGCCTTGTTCAGGGGAACAGTGGGGTCAACTGCCTTGTTCAGGGGAACAGTGGGGTCAACTGCCTTGTTCAGGGGAACAGTGGGGTCAACTGCCTTGTTCAGGGGAACAGTGGGTCAACTGCCTTGTTCAGGGGAACAGTGGGTCAACTGCCTTGTTCAGGGGAACAGTGGGTCAACTGCCTTGTTCAGGAGCAGAACGACAGAGTGTTTTACCTTGTCAGCTCAGGGAATCAAACTAGCAACCTTTCGGTTACTGGCCCAGTGCTCTAACCACTAGGCTACCTGCCGCCCAATTACTTGTGTAAATTTAAATTTAAATTTATTTTATTGTTAATACATATTGTGTGTGTATATTGATGGGGGCCAGCTCGGGGATTCAATCTTGCAACCTTCCAACACTCTAACCACTAGGCTCCCTGCCACCCCAAACTAGCCAAGGCCAGTTCAGTTGCCTCACTGGAGCCACAATGTTTGCCCCGTTGTCTGTGGTGATACAGTACACTTTATTTTCGTCAAGGGGCCAGTCAAGCTATCCCCAACGCGGGACTTCGGCCAGGGTGTCAGCTGTGTGGGATTGTTTTCAAACAGCGGGATTTCAGTGTCCAATCTTTCGAGAGAGAGTGCACTCTCAGACTCATGTAAGGAGTCATATTTATACTTTAGTGCAGAACAAAAATAATTACACTTTTTTTGTTTGTTGTTGTTGCTAGGCGAGACATCTTTTTCACCTCACTCCTCCGATCTACTGTAACAATGGAAAAAGGTCAGAGGTGAAGAGCAGAGGCTATCCACCCACCCCCAGCCTGTAGGCTATAGGCTCTATAGTTGACCTCAGTCCCCACTTTCCACTCCACCCCTCGTCTTTTGGAATGGACTGATTTGACCTTCAGAGATTCTCTCCTGTCCGTGATAGAGCGGCTTTGCTGATTGCGCCACGTTTTAAAAGATGGTTGGACAGAGGAGGTGACGAATACAATTTTAACAGACGGACTAAGTTAACAAAAACAATACCATACAAATCAATAGTTAAACACTCCTGCTATGAGTGAAGGAGATATACGTTCAAATAAAGTTGACAAAACATTTTATGGAAGAACAAAAAAAAACAAAAAAAAGATGGTCAACATCCAAAACCGACAATGTCACAGTTATCCAATTACCGTCACAGCCCTAGCTGTAGGCTTACTTGGGGTTATTTTGATGGTAACAAATGGCCTATTCATAATGAGGCAGATGTAAATGCAATTTATCTAGAAATGTCATTCTTGTCATGTACAAAATAAATCTCGGTTCTATTCAGTAGAACATGTGTTATTATTTTTTAAATTTGAAATGTTCTAAATCTGAAGGAACCGCTGGGGTGTGTTTTGTAGGAGGGGGTGTGTCAGGAAAAGGAAGGGTACCCCTGTGAAGGTGTGTGACCGGGCCTACGTGACAGAGGATGAAGAGGAGGAGGAAGAGGAGAGTCTGTCTGAACACAGCTACAGTCCAGGTAAACACACACACACACGTGTTGCATGGTATACCGGTACCACGATAATGTCACCAAAACGTTATGAGACTACCATTTTAGTAAACTGTCGAACCGTTGCATAGGTGGTACTGGCACCGCCGATCTGTTTATAAAATTACATTTCAGCAATAAAAAAATAAAAACATTTGCAACAGCAGCTAGTTTCTTATATGCGCCGGTCCAATAATGGCCACTTCACACACTCTCGGTGCAGACCCCAATAATCATTCTGCTGTTACCTTTGTACATTGGGGCAGCGCAAGCAAAGTTGATGCGTTGTATCGGGGATGCAAACCCGTCACTTTTCAGAGATTTTTATTTATTTTATTTATTTATTTATTTTTAACATTTATTTGCATTTGGATTTCATTAGGTCATCCACGTGGATTGTGTACTAGAATAAAACACGCTATTTTTTTTTATTTTTTTTTTTTTTGGGGGGTGTTGCACAGACAGTGTATCACCATTGAGCTGTAAGAGAGGCTGATCTTCTCCCTGTGCGATCACTACCGTCGCTCTTGAAATGAATGACTGAGTGCATCCTGAATGACTGAATGCAGACTGAATGCAGACTGAATGCAGACTGGATGCATCCTGAATGACTGGATGCATCCTGAATGACTGAATGCAGACTGAATGCAGACTGAATGCATCCTGAATGACTGAATGCATCCTACAAATAGAATATCAGAGTTCAGATGTCATCTTCTTTTTTTAAACATTTTTCTTGTAAATGTTATAATTGTATAACTAAGCACAAAGTACATAACTAAGCACAAAGGTTTAAGAAAATGAACAAATACTATCAATTTCCCGGTATAGGTAGTAATATACCTTGTTTTCAAAAGTGGCCATGAAAATATTACTCTCAGTACATTCAATGAAGGTAGATCTTAGTTCATTCCAAAAGAAAATTGGATGTTAGGTCGTCACAGCCAGGCAATTTATTTAAGGCTGGTTCCTTTGCAGCTGTAGCCAATTCCTCTATTTTAAGCTCTGCCTCGCAAAACTCATTCAATCCTTGTCTATTGTAGGAATATGCCTTTTTGAGTTTTCTCAAAAAAGTAATTGCCCTTATTAGGGAAGTAGGATGAAAAAAAATGTCTGTAGCAATCAACTTTGGTTCTGTTTTTTTTTTTTCAATCCCATTGAACATACAAATAATTAATAGCATTCCTTTCCTGACACCACCTTTTTTCAAGGCTGCTAAAGTAAGAGGTGATTTATTCTCGTTTTATCCACTTTGCCGTTGATCATACGTCATACGTCATACGTGATACATCATACGTGATACATCATACGTCATACATCATACGTGATACATTATACGTCATACATTATACGTCATACATCATACGTGATACATCATACGTGATACATTATACGTCATACATCATACGTGATACATTATACAGCATACATCATACGTGATACATTATACGTCATACATCATACGTGATACATTATACGGCATACATCATACGTCATCATACAACATCATACATCATACGTCATACATCATACGTCATCATACAACATCATACATCATACGTGATACATCATACGTTATCATACAACATCATACATCATACGTGATACATCATACGTCATACATCATACGTGATACGTCATACGTGATACATCATACGTCATACGTGATACGTGATACATCATACGTCATACATCATACGTGATACGTCATACGTGATACGTCATACGTGATACATCATACGTGATACATCATACGTGATACATCATACGTCATACGTGATACATCATACGTGATACATCATACGTCATCATACGACATCATACATCATACGTGATACATCATACGTGATACATTATACGTGATACATCATACGTCATCATACGACTTCATACGTGATACATCATACGTCATCATACGACTTCATACGTGATACATTATACGTCATACAACCGCATACCCCAGCCGGAGTCGGTCGAAGAACAGGAAGTTGCCAAACTACAGAAGAAGATAACAATTAGCTTTTCTGTGATGGCTTTATGGGATAGCTAGCAACAATTATCCATTACTGTAAGTGTGTACAATGTTTTTTAATTTTTATAGTAATGTTAAATAATACACATTACAGTGTATTCAGATGCCTTGACCTCTTCCACATTTTGTTACGTTACAGCCTTATTCTAAAAATGTATTTTATTTTCTTTCTCATCAATCTACACACAATACCCTATAATGACAAAGCAAACACACAGGTTTTTAGAAATTGTTACTAATTTATTCGAACCAAACTGAAACGTCACATTTACATACAGTTGAAGTTGGAAGTTTACATACATTTTTTTCAACCACTCCACAAATTTCTTGTTAACAAACTATAGTTTTGGCAAGTCGGTTAGGACATCTACTTCGTGCGTGACACAAGTAATTTTTCCAAAAATTGTTTACAGACAGACTATTTCACTTATAAGCTTCATGAGGCAGGGAAATTATGTGGATATACTGAAGCAACAGCTCAAGACATCATCAGTCAGGAAGTTAAAGCTTGGTCGCAAATGGGTCTGCCAAATGGACAATGACCCCAAGCATGCTTACAAAGTTGTGGCAAAATGGCTTAAGGGCAACCAAGTCAAGGTATTGGAAGTGGCTATCACAAATCCCTGACCTCAATCCTATAGAAAATGTGTGGGCAGAACTGAAAAAGCACGTGCGAGCAAGGAGGCCTACAAACCTGACTAACAAATTAAAAACATACGGGGTAAAAATAAATAAAATGTATACAGGTTCAGAAATGTTGTGAAAATAGCATAGTTACAAATAGAAATCAAACTGGATGGACATCAGAAATAGAGGAAGGACTAAAAACAAACACAATATAACTATTGTAAAATAGATTCTGTTAAATGTGTATAGGATGTATAAACTGAAGGTAGAAGCCTAAGTGTTATTGTTTATTAGTTTACTCCAATTGGGGGAGGGGTGGTAGGGTTTGCAGGGAATAATAAAGGTATTTTCTTTTTTTTTTAAAGTGTATTTACACCAAAAATATATGGCTGGGGGTCACTGGGAATGATGCAGACAATTACATTGAAGGAAGCAATGTAAAGCTGATCAACCCTTTAAGAGGAAAAAAATAATTAGATATAAATATATATATCTCTTGTGAATTAGCACACATTTTCATGAATTTTATAATCCAAATTGTAGTCAATTTTAAATTAATCCCGGGCTGCTAATTATTGGTTTGATAACAAACAACGGTGTTCAGTCATATTACCCAGCAAGCTAATAACCTGGTTACTTGACCAGTAGGTCTTGCCTATTGAGTACCCCAGTATGAGTCATAATACCCACAAAACCTAGCGGTAAAACCCAGAAATGGTTCCAATCGTTTTTCCACCATTCACTTTTTCCGTTGGGGATTTTAGAACTATGTCATAAAAGGTGAGGTTTTGAGAACCGTATAAATCTCTCTTTTGGACAAGTTTTTATTTATTTTTTTAAATCAATATTTTTGTCTGTATGTAATTGCCACCCCAAAAAGTCTATGCTAATTAGCCGCCAATGTGGCTCTCATACAGAACTACACATCCTGTCACAAGCTTTGAGGTAATCACTCAAGTTGCAGGGTGGGGTTGAAACCTCCACATTTCTCCATGCAAACTCTCATCGACAATAGCGACTAACCTAGCAAGTAGATATCATAGCCTTTTTTTAGTTTCTTGTGTATATAATTGATATTGTATATTTCTCGTGTGTATTCTTGTTTTTCTAAATTTTTAACTTACCTAGCTAGCTACCTTAGCATTTTTTTGGTATTACTAGAATTGAATTTACCCTGGCTCTTGTAGCCAACTAGCTAACCTTAGGTCTCTCCATCAAGCAGAAGCAAGGATGGTTCTGTGCTATGTACCGGACTGTAACTACTACTCCGATAGGCACTGGAAGTGATGTACTCGCTCTCTCTCTCTCACACTCTGGGGGTAAGACGTAATTTAAACATCACAGATATAAATTCCCGCTGTATCCATGATAAAATGCAACGTGAACTGTTGTACTACTGAATGAGACTGTTCCTTTGTGATCGTACTTATGTTAACTACATTACTTTAGTTAGCTGCTTTGAGCTACAGTTGTGTGTTATATAACTTATTTTGGCAGCCTAGTGTGTGTGTGTGTGTACACTATGTGGAATATTTTTGGAGCAGTGGCTTCCCTGAAAACAGGTACTGACAGGAGGAGCGATATGAGTCTGTCAGAGGTCGTCACGCTGGTTGGGGATGGAGGCTTTGGTGTCCCCTTCCGGTAATGTGGATCTGACCTTGGACCTGGTGCCAGTAAGAATGGTCTTCATGGAGGTGGTAAGAACCTCCCATCCTTGATGTAAAAAAAAAATCATTTGACTTCACTGCCTCTTCAATGATAAGGTCCCTGGCACCATAGGGACACTTGACTTCCAGACCGTCCACGAGGCACCCAGGATCCAGGACCATGTGACTCAAAGCCCTAACTCCTTCAAACCCCCCATTTTGAATGCCTTGATTCCCTCCTCTTTATCTCTGCCCCACTTTACAGACAACACCCCGTCCAACGACTGATCTGAGGACCCCTTTCAGCAGTGATGGAGTAACGAGCTTGGCCCTAACCACTGCTCCATCATTGCTGTCTGTCAACCTCCCTCTCCTCAATGTGTGCCAGTTGGGGTTGGTGCACTGCCGTATAGCCTCCTGCTGCTCCAACGACTGCGCCATGCTAGCCAGGATGCCTGCATGCCCCAGACGGGGATGACAGGGAGGGTAGCCGTTGTTCTGGCTCAGGTTTAAGGAGACATGCCATTCCACTGAACCTGCCCCGGAGAGGGTTCCTTAGACACTGAAGATCCTCCTCTGGGGGCTCTAGGGACAGAGGGTTGTAGTCTTCAGCCGGGTACAGGTCCTCCAGTTGACTGCACCTGGTTGGGCACGGCTGGCTTCCTCCACTCGCATTCCACACCCGTATGGCCGATTTTGTGCAGGCTACACTGATGAGCTCCACGGAGGCTTTTACATGTTGGAGAGAGAATCCCCTGGTCACCTATAGAAACAAGAAACATGCCAACAGGAAGTGGTCACCTATAGAGGCCTGCCAACAGGAAGGAGGTTAAATGCACCTTGAAATGCCTTTTGTTGTAAAAAAAAAAAAAAAAAAAATGATGAAAATTTGATTTGATGACATTACAGCGTTAGAATATTTTATACAATTCCATGAACCTTTTTTTTCATTGATAACTTGGGATTTTATCACTTGACGATATCAATCATATAGTCTGAAGGATTCTATAAATCCAGACAGTGAATGCATGTACCACTCTGAATTAATAAATACTGTGCCTGTTGAAGAAGTGTCTCTGGTCATGAAACTACAATACGTCTAAACTATGTACATTCTGAATTTCTATGCGTTTAGATTCATTCTCATCAATGACAACATTCTAGAACTGAGTTATCACGTATCTAAGTTTGGTATCCGGGTTAATCTGGTTAATGATTAAGTGGCTCGTTCCTTGGAGAAGGCTGACAGCTGGATAGAACACAGTGTATTGCTAAGATGCACAAACTTAACGTAATAGCTACAGTCACCGACACAGGGTGTACTTTTTTCCCTCACGCTGGCCCTGAGCAAACCGCTAGGTCCCTCACTATAGCTGCACTTCTCCACATGGCCAGCCTGGCTTCCCACGTGAGACTAATGCTGGTCTTCACGTGGCCTGATGCTGGTCTCCTCCATGTGGCCAGCCTGAGCTGCACTTCTCCACATGGCCAGACCTGGTCTTCACGTGGCCAGCCTGAGTGGTCTTCCACGTGGCCAGACTAATGCTGGCTTCAGAGCCTGATAGTGGTCTGGGCCAGACTAATCTGGTCGTGGCCAGCCTGATAGTGGTCTTCTCACGTGGCCAGACTAATGCTGGTCTTCACATGGCCAGCCTGATGCTGGTCTCCTTCCAGACTAATGCTGGTCTTCACGCCAGACTGATAGTGGTCTTCTCCACGTGGCCAGACTAATGCTGGTTTTCACGTGGCCAGACTGATAGTGGTCTCAGCCAGACTAATGCTGGTCTTCACATGGCCAGACTGATGCTGGTCTCCTCCATGTGGCCAGACTGATGGTGGTCATCCTTGGAAAAAGCCATGTGTGTGAAATAGACACCAATGTCGACATACTGTACAAACAGTTATCAAGGGCTGAGTCATCCAAAAATATGTGTAACTAGCTAGCTAAAGTTTTGTCGGTCGCTAGTTTAAGACCGAGACATGGGACAGAAGAAGTTCAACACTTTTTAGTAAATTGATTTCAATACAGCACGTGTTCATCATGGCATTGGGCGCCGATCTCTGATCGAGTAGGTGAAGAGTAGCTGACCGTGTCGGCTAGAGGTGACGTGCGGGAGCTTCCTGCAGGAATTCGTGGTGTTTCTGAGGTGTTCTTCGTTTGCTAATTAGCATTTCACTTTATTTTTAATTTAATTTAAAAGGCAAATATATTGATGACTCAAGTTGTCAGAGGAGAGATATTTCCAAGGTTATCAAAACGCAACGCCAAGCCTAAACCGGACACATAATTGGTGGGAAAATGATTGGAACAATTCATGTGTTTGACTGCAAGGTTTTATGGGTATTATGAAGCGTCCGACTGGTGGAGTATATAGGAACACATTTGGAATGGCATTGGCACAGGAAGAAAGGGGGAAAGGGGTCTGCTACTCATGAGATGTATATCAAAGGTAGAATTCAGATAGGCCTTAATGGTAGAATTCATATAGGCCTTAATGGTAGAATTCATATAGGCCTTAATGGTAGAATTCATATAGGCCTTAATGGTAGATTTCATATAGGCCTTAATGGTAGATTTCATATAGGCCTTAATGGTAGATTTCATATAGGCCTTAATGGTAGATTTCATATAGGCCTTAATGGTAGATTTCATATAGGCCTTAATGGTAGATTTCATATAGGCCTTAATGGTAGATTTCATATAGGCCTTAATGGTAGATTTCATATAGGCCTTAATGGTAGATTTCATATAGGCCTTAATGGTAGATTTCATATAGGCCTTAATGGTAGATTTCATATAGGCCTTAATGGTAGATTTCATATAGGCCTTAATGGTAGATTTCATATAGGCCTTAATGGTAGATTTCATATAGGCCTTAATGGTAGATTTCATATAGGCCTTAATGGTAGATTTCATATAGGCCTTAATGGTAGATTTCATATAGGCCTTAATGGTAGATTTCATATAGGCCTTAATGGTAGATTTCATATAGGCCTTAATGGTAGATTTCATATAGGCCTTAATGGTAGATTTCATATAGGCCTTAATGGTAGATTTCATATAGGCCTTAATGGTAGATTTCATATAGGCCTTAATGGTAGATTTCATATAGGCCTTAATGGTAGATTTCATATAGGCCTTAATGGTAGATTTCATATAGGCCTTAATGGTAGATTTCATATAGGCCTTAATGGTAGATTTCATATAGGCCTTAATGGAAGCCTAAGCTTTGTTAAATGAATCTCCTGCTCCTTATTAAATGCTGTTTAACCGGGAGAAGACGTAGGGGCTGTGGGGGTCGACGCCCACTTTCTTAAAAGTTGGGAGCCGTGTGTGTGTGTGGTGGAGCGAGAGGGATACTGGTGTTTGTTTGTGTGAGAGAGAGAGAGAGAGAGAAATGAGTAAAGATGGTGTTATGCAGTGTTCTCCCCCTCACTGCCAAAAGTTACATGCAGATCATTATACGGTTATCTATTCCGTCCTGCAGCCCTATCATGTGTCAAGTATCCATTGTGTTGAATGTGTTCTGCTGTTCTTACTTGTTTCTAACTCTCCCAGGTGATGGACAGTACCCAGACGGAGCGGAGGACAGACTGCCTCCAACCGGAAGCCCTTACTACCTCGCCGATCCCTCCCAGCTCTGGTGAGCGAGAGACCGTAGGATCATGGAATAGACAACCAATGACAGACATGTCTTGAGAAATCAATCAAATGTCTGTAGTTGCATTGAGACTGCAGTGTATGGGTCAACCTTACCTATTGCAGTGGTCACCAAGTCTTGGGAGGGCGTGCAGGCTTTTGTTCAAGCCCGGTGCTAACACACCTCACCAAGACCCTTGGTCAGTGAAATCAGGTGCGGTTGCTAGGCTGGAGCAAAAGGCTGTGTCTCCAGTGGATGGTGTGTGACGTTACTTTGTTCCTCCGTCCAGTGTGTCGGAGCTGGGCGAGGAGGGGGCGAGTGGGGTCCGGGGGCCAGTGCTCTTCCACCCCCCGCCCAACTGTAGGATCCGAGAGGTGCACTGCGGGAGTCAGGTGCGGCTGGTCGTCATAGCGATTCGAGACATCGCCAAAGGGGAGGAGATCACAGTGGACTACAGCCTGATGGACTGGGGAGAGAACGCCATGGTAACTAATGACTCTGATTACATCGCCAGCTTGCCTCGTTGCAAACCCATTTCGGCTATTCTTGAATTTCCTTGAATGAGTGTTGTCAGAGGTCATGACGTCTGACCAACAGAAACCTCTTACACATCAAAATTGCCGTTGTTCTGGCATTACTACTAGTTGCTAGTTGTGTTCTTTCATTGTTCTGTCCAAGTAAAGATTGTGATTGGTTGGGCTCCATATTTGATTGTGACCTCATTACTACTAGTTGCTAGTTGTGTTCTTTCCTTGTTCTGTCCAAGAAACGATTGTGATTGGTTGGGCTCCATATTTGATTGTGACCTCATTACTACTAGTTGCTAGTTGTGTTCTTTCCTTGTTCTGTCCAAGTAAAGATTGTGATTGGTTGGGCTCCATATTTGATTGTGACCTCATTACTACTAGTTGCTAGTTGTGTTCTTTCCTTGTTCTGTCCAAGAAACGATTGTGATTGGTTGGGCTCCGTATTTGATTGTGACCTCAGCTTCATTTTTTTCTATTGGTTACTGTGCGGATTTATAAAGGTGCTCATTTGTTATGTTTTTGGATTTGTTTCCGAACAGGATGAAGAGCCTGGCCCCCACCCGCTGTCTCTCTCCGACTACCTCACCCCCTCCTGGTCCCTCTCCCCCTCCTCCTCCCCGCTAACCCACACTGAGCCCAGCGATTCAGACCGAGAGGAGGAGGAGGAAGACGACGATGATGACGAAGAAGAAGAGATGGAGGAGTTGAGGGGCCGCATGCTCCGCCGCCGAAAGAAGCGCAAAATAGCCACCCCCCCCGTCACCGCCAAGAAGAAGAGTGTCGCCACCCCCAGGGCCGGACCCGGGCGCCCCTGCTCATCCTCCTTCTCCCGGCTGGCTGCCTCCTCGACCCCGACCGTGGCCCAGACCCCGTCTCAGCCCGCCACCCCACTGGCGCCCCCCACCACCAACATCAACAACAACATCAACATAAACATCGGCAGCTCCAGCGGGGCCACTGTCAGCCGACGGCAGCACTGCCCCTACTGCGGCCGCCACTACCGCTCTCTGGCACGCCACCTGGAGAAACACCATGCCAACCAGCCAGAGGTCAGGGCTGCCATGGAGCTGTCCGCACTCCACACACACCCTTCCTCCTCTACCTCCTCCTCGCACGGCCACATCTTCGCCTCTCCCCAGCCCTCCTCTTCCTCTACTCCCGCCCCTCCCCCTCTTTTCTCCAGGGAGAGAGAGAGGGATGCGGTGGCCGCTCGAAGTTCCTCGGGGGCGGTCTCCTTTTCACTCTCGCTCTCCCCACCCTCGGCTTCTCAGTCGGCCGCGGCCAAAAAAGCCTCCAACGTATCGGTTCAGACGCCCAAGCCAGGCTCCGCCCCTGCAGTGGCCCCGGTGAAAAGTCCTCCCACATCCACGCCACCCAGGAGGGGCCGCAAGCCGAAGAGAGAGAAGGAGGAGCAGCAGAAAGCGGAGGAGTCCATCAGGAGCAAAGAGGAAGAGATACCTCCACCTCCTACCCCCAAGCCGGAGGAAGAAGAGCTGGATGAGGAGCTGAGTGGAGCGGGGACCGTAGAGAGTCCTGGGGACTGGAGTACACAGCTGGCTAGGTATGATGGTTAATATGGTTCTGCTACATTGGAATGAGATGTTGGGCCTAAATTAAATGTTACATGTGAAGTTCTGAATTGAAATGCATATTTTGCCGTTCTATCAATATTATAATGGAGATGTGTGATAAAGAAATGTTCACCGGTCTTCTTTTCAGCTCCTTCATCACCTGATTTACTTAATAAAAGGCACATGTCAATAGGTGGTCCAGGTATCCTCATGACATGGAACAAGTGGGTGGGGCTTCCTCTTATGTACTCTACTTCTCCTCTATTGTTCTCAACCTGGGGGGGTGACATCAGACCAGCTACTTGAATGGCCTACTCAATGAAGTTTGCAGTTGTCAAAATTGTTTGATTCTGCTCAAAACATTTTTTGGTCCTTAAGTGTATACGTGGGATATTGATTTTCAACAGGAAAAGAAAAAAAATTGCTTTCAAATATTACATTTTGACATTTTTTTATATTTTTGCTCTCTCCCTCCCTCCCTCTCTCCCTCTGTGTCGCTCTCTCTCCCTCTATCTCTTTCTCTCTCTTTTTCTAGCTCCCACAGACACCACATGCCCCCTCTCCTCTCTTCCCTCTCCTGCCTGGTGCTCTACCTGAGCCGGCAGCAGCACTCTTCCTTCTTGTCTCTCACTCGCTCTCCCAGTTCGGCTGAGGCCTGGCGCCTCCTCTGCCATTCCAGCCTGGCGCTGCTCATCCTCTACAACCGCCACCGAGAGTGTGAAGTGGCCAAGCTCACCACCCAGGACTACCACAACCGCACCACCCCCAAAGCCCCACCCTGACCCAGGCTAACTCGGCCAACACCCCCGACAGGCATGGAGGCCATCCTCTCCCCCTTCGAGCATCAGGTCCTCTGCCACCTCCCCCGGGCAGGTGTGCTGGGCAAGCGGGGGCGCATCCAGCCCCTCATCCTGCCCCCGCACTGCGAGTCCTGCCTGGAGCTGCTCCTTCAGACCTCCTCCAACGTGGGCGTCGACCCCCACAGCCCCTACGTCTTCTCCCGGCCTTTCCATTCGCCCGCCACGCCGCTCCGGGGCACCGACCTACTGCGCAACCTGGCGCGGGCCAGCGGCGCCAAGAACCCCCGGGCGTTGACCCAGACACGGGCGCGCCAGCAGGTAGCCATTCTCACCCAGCTACTGCTCCTGGAGGAAGGCGAGGGGCAGGGCCAGCCGGGCGGGGCTGCCGCCAAGCGCCTGGAAGACTTCCTGCAGAGGGAGTACCACGTGACCCAGAGCTGCGCCACGATAGGCCGAGACCCGGCGCTGATGGGCCGTGTGGGCAGGGTGGTGATCTATGGGGAAAAGGAGGGGGTCCTCTTCAGAGGGATGAGTCTGCAGCACATCTGTCTGGAGCTGGATGGTAAGAGGATACTACAGGGAACTGGGCTCTGGTGGGACCAAACTACCACACACTGCAAATCCATGGCACAGCTCCATCCCTTATCAGAGAAAGTTGTGTGGGGGAGGGGGGTGTTCTGTTCATGAAGGGTTTGCACCTGATACTTTCTGAAGGGAATAAAGGAGAATAGTTGCATTTACATGTGAATTACATCCCCATCTCATTGGGATGGAAGAGAGGAGGAATGATGGCTTTGTTACCATGGAGGCATGGCAACTATGCTGGTCATGCTCAGTAGGGATATTTTTACTAACTAGTATACTGGTCATGCTCAGTAGGGATATTTTTACTAACTAGTATACTGGTCATGCTCAGTAGGGATATTTTTACTAACTAGTATGCTGGTCATGCTCACTAGGGATATGTTTACTAACTAGTATGCTGGTCATGCTCAGTAGGGATATGTTTACTAACTAGTATGCTGGTCATGCTCAGTAGGGATATGTTTACTAACTAGTATGCTGGTCATGCTCAGTAGGAAATTGTTTACTAACTAGTATGCTGGTCATGCTCACTAGGGATATGTTTACTAGTTGTAAGTTGGTAATAAAGCAGTAGTAAGGGATTGCATGATTAGCGCTTTACACATGAAGGATGATTCTCCTCTCACTCGGACACAGCTGGGAACAAACATATTTGTCATTTTTTATTTTTTTATTTTGGGAAGCCAGCTGGGAGCAAACTTACCAGAACATTTTAAATAGATGGGAACTCTGAACAGGGTACCTTTTTGTAATTGCATTGCCCGCCGTACAACGATCTGTCCTTCTCACAGACATTGTTAACAGACGTCTTGTTATGTTATGGTTTGCTCATTATGTAAATGAAAGAGGAAAACATTGACCAGAGTCTCCAAGCCTTTTACATTGTCTAAGGCAGGTTATAGTGAATGAACAAAGCATGTTGTTCATGCTTTGTTCTTTCACTTTCTGTCTTCTATCCCTCCCCAACGCTCTCTCTGTCTTCTATCCCTCCCCAACGCTCTCTCTGTCTTCTATCCCTACCCAACGCTCTCTCTGTCGTCTATCCCTACCCAACGCTCCGTCTTCTCCCTACCCAACTCTCTCTCTGTCTTCTATCCCTCCCCAACGCTCTCTCCGTCTTCTATCCCTCCCCAACGCTCTCTCTCCGTCTTCTATCCCTACCCAACGCTCTCTCTCCGTCTTCTATCCCTACCCAACGCTCTCTCCGTCTTCTATCCCTACCCAACGCTCTCTCTCCGTCTTCTATCCCTACCCAACGCCTCTCATCCCTCCCCAACGCTCTCTCTGTCTTCCCTTCCCAACGCTCTCTCCGTCTTCTATCCCTCCCCAACGCTCTCTCTGTCTTCTATCCCTACCCAACACTCTCTCCGTCTTCTATCCCTACCCAACGCTCTCTCCGTCTTCTATCCCTCCCCAACGCTCCTCTGTCGTCTATCCCTTCCCAACGCTCTCTTCTCCGTCTTCTATCCCTACCCAACGCTCTCTCCGTCTTCTATCCCTACCCAACGCTCTGTCTTCTATCCTCCCCCAACGCTCTCTCCGTCTTCTATCCCTCCCCAACGCTCTCTCCGTCTTCTATCCCTACCCAACGCTCTCTCTATCCCCCTTCCCAACGCTCTCTCTGTCTTCTATCCCTCCCCAACGCTCTCTCCATCTTTATCCCTTCCCAACGCTCTCTCTGTCTTCTATCCCTACCCAACGCTCTCTCTGTCTTCTATCCCTTCCCAACGCTCTTCTATCCCCCTTCCCAACGCTCTCTCTGTCTTCTATCCCTCCCCAACGCGCTCTCTCCGTCTTCTATCCCTACCCAACGCTCTCTCTCTGTCTTCTATCCCTCCCCAACGCTCTCTCTCCGTCTTCTATCCCTTCCCAACGCTCTCTCTGTCTTCTATCCCTCCCCAACGTGCTCTCTCCGTCTTCTATCCCTACCCAACATGCTCTCTCCATCTTCTATCCCTACCCAACGTGCTCTCTCCATCTTCTATCCCTACCCAACATGCTCTCTCCATCTTCTATCCCTCCCCAACGCTCTCTCTGTCTTCTATCCCTTCCCAACGCTCTCATTCCGTCTTCTATCCCTACCCAACAGTGATGTCAGGAAACTCTGCGGACTCCTTCTCAGACGACTCGGACGTGGAGGCAGAGAAGGTTAAGGAGAAGGTTAAGGAGAAGGTTAAAGAGAAGGTTAAGGAGAAGGTGGAGGAGAAGGAGAAGGTGGGGGAGGTGAAGAAGCAACCAGGTCAACCCCCCAGCAAGAATAAAGCCCCCGCTCCCTCCCCGGTCAACCCCTCGCTCCCTGGTGCCCATAAGAGGAGGATCATTCAACCCAAGTCCGGTATGTACAGTCTTATTTCTTCTACCAAATGTATCACCTATTCATACCTATCTGGGTGAATGTGTTTCGAACAATAGCCTCTTTAATACCCAATATTGCGCTACATCCATGCAAGCCAGTGCCAGGCCAGCGTCAGACATGTTGGAAAATTGAGGGATTCAACAAGCCAATCGATAACTTCCTCGCAGTTATCGAGTCCTTTCAGATCTACTCAAGTGTGCCGGACACATGGCTCCTCAGGCCACTGGGGTTCGAGCCCCGGGTCAGGTGACTCTGTCTACTTTTTGTGCTCCTCTCTCTATATCCCAACCTGTACTTGTATAAACAAAACTATACAAAAATATGTAAGGAGATCAAAACAATGTTTCATGAATATACAGTATACACAAGTGTTTTAGGGGTTAGGTACTCAGTGGGTATGGATTTGGAATTGGGAAATTGATGTTCATGACTCTGTCCTGTGTTCCCAGGGAAGCGTGGGGTGCTGAAACGGCCCTGGTCGGAGGCGGAGCGCATCGCCGTGGAGACGCACCTGAAGAGGAACATCATGGAGCAGCGCGTGCCAGCCAAGGCGGACTGCGAGCGCTGCCTGCAGCTCTGTCCCCTGCTGGTCAGCAACCAGCGTGACTGGAGAGCCATCAAGTTCTACTGCCACAACCGTATCCAGCTACTGAAGAAGCAAGGCAGGAGGGAGAGGGCAGGGAACTCTGTTAGATAGAGATGGGAGAGAGCGAGAGAACTGACTTCAACCATCTGGAGTGGCCCTATTCTAGTCCTGGAGAACTGCAGTCTGCTTGTTTTTCGTCCGAATTTACCTGACCTCTGACCTGACCTTAGAGGTCGTTCCTGGGACTAGGTGTGCACTATCAGTCCTAGCCCTGTAGCCCAGTAATGCAGTGTTGTCTTCATCAAGAGTCAAGGAGAGAATTAACTGGGATTAGTTGAAATATCTCCTCTGACCAGGGGACATATCCACATAGTGTCTCAAAGGGGTCTAGGAATCCTGTTAAATCCTGTTTTTAAGACCCAAAAAAAGCCCCCCAGCTCACAGTAGGTTTTATGATGTTAAGACACTGACCAGACAAACACTGAACCAGGAGTAACATCAACTCCTAAAAAGGTTCATCTCAGCTGGTCGTCACGACAGTTTGAGGTACCGCAAAGGAATGATGGTGATGACACTCATCGTTGTAAATTATTGGAAATAACCAATCACGAAGAGGCATGGCCAGCTGTGAACTGTATAGCACGTTTTCAGACACCCAGATGAACGTGACCGTACATCAAATGTTGCAATGGTAAAACACTTGATATAATTTGTCTGACACGATCACTTTGCCTAACTCCTAATTATTGCCTAATATGTTGGCATGCATAACCTTTTTTTTTTTTTACCAATTCTGATGTTTTTTAGTTTTTTTAAAGCGTAAGTTTTATAATATGGTCGCTAACACTCTGAACTCCTGGATGATTATTCTAAATGTATTTTGTACGTTACTGTAGGCATCACGTCTTTTACTGATAATGTTGCATTAAAACCTATCATTTTCAACACCCAATCAAAGTTAACATAGGCCCGAAATACCTTCAGTGGCCCAATATTACTTAGGCATATTATTTAACAGTGTTGCAGGCCTTTTTTTATTTTTATGATCAAGACACCTGCTGGTAACTCTTAACTGGTGAGGTCAGATCATGAGGTCTCTTAAATATCTGTCAACTAGTTTAGGTTTAATGCCTAGCTTTTATTTTTTTTTATTTTACCCGTAAGAGTAGGAGTAAAATGTCTCTTCTCAGCACTTACGACACATTTTCTACTCCTGAGACGCTTTGTGGATACGGGCCCTGGATTACGAAACAACAGTCCTAGAAGTTTCTGGAGAATCCCGAGTTTAAAACCCTTTTATTTCAATCTGTTGGGAAATGACTGAGAAAAAGTGAGGGAGTTCAAAGCAGTGGACCTCCACTGAAAGCTGAAGACCAAATGTGAATATTACGTTGTCTTTACAAAGATGTAGGAAGAAACACATGGATTAAACCAATACGACCCCCCCCACCACCACCACCACCACCCTAGAATGAGCATACATGTCATATGGGTTAAACCAATACGACCCCCCCCCACCACCACCACCACCCTAGAATGAGCATACATGTCATATGGGTTAAACCAATACGACCCCCCACCACCACCACCACTACCCTAGTATGAGCATACCTGTCATATGGGTTAAACCAATACGACCCCCCCACCACCACCACCCTAGAATGAGCATACATGTCATATGGGTTAAACCAACCACCAACACCCTAGAATGAGCATACATGTCATATGGATTAAACCACCAACACCCTAGAATGAGCATACATGTCATATGGATTAAACCAATACGACCCCCCACCACCACCCTAGAATGAGCATACATGTCATATGGGAGGAGCTGTTTGATACATGTCATATGGGAGGAGCTGTTTGATACATGTCATATGGGAGGAGCTGTTTGATACATGTCATATGGGAGGAGCTGTTTGATACATGTCATATGGGAGGAGCTGTTTGATACATGTCATATGGGAGGAGCTGTTTGATACATGTCATATGGGAGGAGCTGTTTGATACATGTCATATGGGAGGAGCTGTTTGAGTCATGTCATATGGGAGGAGCTGTTTGATACATGTCATATGGGAGGAGCTGTTTGAGTCATGTCATATGGGAGGAGCTGGAGGTCATATGGGAGGAGCTGTTTGATACATGTCATATGGGAGGAGCTGTTTGATACATGTCATATGGGAGGAGCTGTTTGATACATGTCATATGGGAGGAGCTGTTTGAGTCATGTCATGGGAGGAGCTGTTTGAGTCATGTCATATGGGAGGAGCTGTTTGAGTCATGTCATATGGGAGGAGCTGTTTGATACATGTCATATGGGAGGAGCTGTTTGATACATGTCATATGGGAGGAGCTGTTTGATACATGTCATATGGGAGGAGCTATGGATAACTGACTGGCGTGAACTCTAACCTTTACTATCACGGCCAGCTGTGTTTTTAACAGTGTCGATCAAAGTATTGGACCATGATGCACCAGTGAACTTGTTCACGCATAACTCTGTACCACGGTTTCAGTTAAACGGATATGAAACAAGGCACGCATACTTTAAATTGTTTATCATGTCAGTTTTTTTAGTTTTTTAAAATATATTTTGTAGTCATTTTACTCGACAATATAATATGGTCTTGTTAGTAACAAATGTAAATACGTGTTAATCAATAATGAAGTTTGATGTAGTAGTGGTTATAAAGTTGGTCGTATTGTGCTAAGGTGTACATATTGTACATACCACATTTTGAAGTGTTTTCTGAACCACAAATTGTAACGTGATATTTTGCACTATGGTAACAGAAGTAACAGAAAAGGTTATCTGCAGTACTGCAAAAACAAAATAAACAAAAAAATCTGAATAGTCTCGTGAAAATGAACATGTTGTCAGAACAATATTCCTAATGTGTTTTCTTGAAACAAATGTATCTATATCTAATACTGTTATTAGAATATCTCAGGTTGGGGCTCCAGTAAATGGTTTAATTGTTGAACAGGTGATACAGTATACAGTCACTGCTACAGATAGATGGGATACAGTATACAGTCACTACTACAGATAGAGGGAATACAGTATACAGTCACTACTACAGATAGATGGGATACAGTATACAGTCACTACTACAGATAGATGGGATACAGTATACAGTCACTACTACAGATAGAGGGGATACAGTATACAGTCACTACTACAGATAGAGGGGATACAGTATACAGTCACTACTACAGATAGATGGGATACAGTATACAGTCACTACTACAGATAGAGGGGATACAGTATACAGTCACTACTACAGATAGAGGGGGACACTATACAGTCACTACTACAGATAGAGGGGATACAGTATACAGTCACTACTACAGATAGAGGGGGGACACTATACAGTCACTACTACAGATAGATGGGATACAGTATACAGTCACTACTACAGATAGAGGGGATACAGTATACAGTCACTACTACAGATAGAGGGGATACAGTATACAGTCACTACTACAGATAGATGGGATACAGTATACAGTCACTACTACAGATAGAGGGGATACAGTATACAGTCACTACTACAGATAGAGGGGATACAGTATACAGCCACTACTACAGATAGATGGGATACAGTATACAGTCACTACTACAGATAGAGGGGATACAGTATACAGTCACGACTACAGATAGAGGGGATACAGTATACAGTCACGACTACAGATAGAGGGGATACAGTATACAGTCACTACTACATATAGATGGGATACAGTATACAGTCACTACTACAGATAGATGGGATACAGTATACAGTCACTACTACAGATAGATGGGATACAGTATACAGTCACTACTACATATAGATGGGATACAGTATACAGTCACTACTACATATAGATGGGATACAGTATACAGTCACTACTACAGATAGATGGGATACAGTATACAGTCACTACTACAGATAGAGGGGATACAGTATACAGTGCCTTGCGAAAGTATTCGGCCCCCTTGAACTTTGCGACCTTTTGCCACATTTCAGGCTTCAAACATAAAGATATAAAACTGTATTTTTTTGTGAAGAATCAACAACAAGTGGGACACAATCATGAAGTGGAACGACATTTATTGGATATTTCAAACTTTTTTAACAAATCAAAAACTGAAAAATTGGGTGTGCAAAATGATTCAGCCCCTTTACTTTCAGTGCAGCAAACTCTCTCCAGAAGTTCAGTGAGGATCTCTGAATGATCCAATGTTGACCTAAATGACTAATGATGATAAATACAATCCACCTGTGTGTAATCAAGTCTCCGTATAAATGCACCTGCACTGTGATAGTCTCAGAGGTCCGTTAAAAGCGCAGAGAGCATCATGAAGAACAAGGAACACACCAGGCAGGTCTGAGATACTGTTGTGAAGAAGTTTAAAGCCGGATTTGGATACAAAAAGATTTCCCAAGCTTTAAACATCCCAAGGAGCACTGTGCAAGCGATAATATTGAAATGGAAGGAGTATGGCCGTCCCTCTAAACCTTCAGCTCATACAAGGAGAAGACTGATCAGAGATGCAGCCAAGAGGCCCATGATCACTCTGGATGAATTGCAGAGATTTACAGCTGAGGTGGGAGACTCTGTCCATAGGACAACAATCAGTCGTATATTGCACAAATCTGGCCTTTATGGAAGAGTGGCAAGAAGAAAGCCATTTCTTAAAGATATCCATAAAAAGTGTCGTTTAAAGTTTGCCACAAGACACCTGGGAGACACACCAAACATGTGGAAGAAGGTGCTCTGGTCAGATGAAACCAAAATTGAACTTTTTGGCAACAATGCAAAACGTTATGTTTGGCGTAAAAGCAACACAGCCATCACCCTGAACACATCATCCCCACTGTCAAACATGGTGGTGGCAGCATCATGGTTTGGGCCTGCTTTTCTTCAGCAGGGACAGGGAAGATGGTTAAAATTGATGGGAAGATGGATGGAGCCAAATACAGGACCATTCTGGAAAAAACCTGATGGAGTCTGCAAAAGACCTGAGACTGGGACGGAGATTTGTCTTCCAACAAGACTGATCCAAAATATAAAGCAAAATCTACAATGGAATGGTTCAAAAATAAACATATCCAGGTGTTAGAATGGCCAAGTCAAAGCCCAGACCTGAATCCAATCGAGAATCTGTGGAAAGAACTGAAAACTGCTGTTCACAAATGCTCTCCATCCAACCTCACTGAGCTCGAGCTGTTTTGCAAGGAGGAATGGGAAAAAATTTCAGTCTCTCGATGTGCAAAACTGATAGAGACATACCCCAAGTGACTTACAGCTGTAATCGCAGCAAAAGGTGGCGCTACAAAGTATTAACTTAAGGGGGCTGAATAATTTTGCACGCCCAATTTTTCAGTTTTTGATTTGTTAAAAAGTTTGAAATATCCAATAAATGTCCTTCCACTTCACGATTGTGTCCCACTTGTTGTTGATTCTTCACAAAAAAATACAGTTTTATGTCTTTATGTTTGAAGCCTGAAATGTGGCAAAAGGTCGCAAAGTTCAAGGGGGCCGAAAACTTTCGCAAGGCACTATAGGTCATATTTTTAAGCTATACATTATCATCTTGTGAACTGTATGGGAGCCCCCCCGGTCGCTAATTCGACCTTGATTACTAGTAAGTTTAGACAGCTGGCTAGACTAACTTAACAATATATTTTTTTTAATGTTAGCTGACATGGGCTAATTGAGGGAGTGTCAGTGACTGACATCACAAGAGAGAAACAGCTGATTCACAACCAAGTTTCGAAATTGCACCTCGTGTATTCTACTATTCTAACTCTCAACAGTAAGTTGAGACCCCAACTGAAATTGATCCGTGGGCCTAAAAAGGGGACGCCAGTTGCCCATCCCTGGTCTGAAGGGTTAG
This sequence comes from Oncorhynchus tshawytscha, assembly GCF_018296145.1. Classification (NCBI taxonomy): domain Eukaryota; kingdom Metazoa; phylum Chordata; class Actinopteri; order Salmoniformes; family Salmonidae; genus Oncorhynchus; species Oncorhynchus tshawytscha. Next base: position 35,772,986 of record NC_056443.1, on the reverse strand, counting down.
CAGCATCATGCCACGAGCCACACACACTGTAGTTACTGACTTTGACCACTTGAGGGAGACAGACCAGATACTAAGTCATGTCTAAAAACTCCAGTAATAAGTCCCGCCCCCAAAATACAGCACATAGCATAAGCCTACAACCAACACACATCTGAGACACCAGGTGGGGGACAGGTAAGAGTCTATGTGGTGGAGGGGGGCAGGTAAGAGTCTATGTGGTAGAAGGGAGGGGGAAAGGTAAGAGTCTTAGTGGTGGAAGGGGGGACAGGTAAGAGTCTTGGTGGTGGAGGGGGGGGCAGGTAAGAGTCTTTGTGGTGGAAGGGGGGGGCAGGTAAGAGTCTTGGTGGTGGAAGGGGGGACAGGTAAGAGTCTTGGTGGTGGAAGGGGGGACAGGCGGTGGAAGGGGGGCAGGTAAGAGTCTTTGTGGTGGAAGGGGGGCAGGTAAGAGTCTTGGTGGTGAAAGGAGAGGACAGGTAAGAGTCTTTGTGGTGGAAGGGGGGACAGGAGGTGGAAGGTGGACAGGTAGTGGAGGGGGACAGGTGGTGGACTGGTGGTGGTCGGGGCAGGTGGTGGTGGAAGGGGGAACAGGTAAGAGTCTTTGTGGTGGAAGGGGGACAGGTGGTGGAAGGTGGACAGGTGGTGAAGTGGGAGAACAGGTGGTGGTGGAAGGGGGCAGGTAAGAGTCTTTGTGGTGGAAGGAGGGGACAGGTGGTGGAAGGTGGACAGGTGGTGGAGGGAGGACATGTGGTGGTGGAAGGGGGGACAGGTGGTGGGAGGTGGACAGGTGTTGGATGGGGGACAGGTAGTGGTGGAAGGGGGGCAGGTAAGAGTCTTAGTGGTGGAAGGAGAGGACAGGTAAGAGTCGTTGTGGTGGAAGGGGGGACAGGTGGTCGAAGATGGACAGGTGGTAGATGGAGGACAGGTGGTGGTGGAAGGGGGGCAGGTAAGAGTCTTTGTGGTGGAAGGGGGACAGGTGGTGAATGGGGGACAGGTGGTGGTGGAAGGGGGGCAGGTAAGAGTCTTTGTGGTGGAAGGGGGGACAGGTGGTGGATGGGGGACAGGTGGTGGTGGAAGGGGGACAGGTAAGAGTCTTTGTGGTGGAAGGGGGACAGGTGGTGGAAGGTGGACAGGTGTCGAATGGGGGACAGGCGTGGGTGGAAGGGGGACAGGTAAGAGTCTTTGTGGTGGAAGGGGAGGACAGGTGGTGGTGGAAGGAGAGGACAGGTAAGAGTCTTTGTGTACGTAGTTGTGTGTATGTAGGCCTATATGTGTATTCAAATGTATTCAAATACACCAAATCCTCTCTTTATACTGTTCAGATCAGAGTTACAGACCAACCACTACAGTGCAACATTTCACCATCAGAGTTTATATTGTGACAATATATATGAGATGGAGTTGTTTTGTTAAAGAATTTCAATCAAATTCCCAAAATGTTGTCTGGAACAGTGCTCCTCCCCTGAGTGAATATTGACTCCTCCCCTGAGGGACTGTTGACTCCTCCCCTGAGGGACTATTGACTCCTCCCCTGAGGGACTGTTGACTCCTCCCCTGAGTGACTATTGACTCCTCCCCTGAGGGACTATTGACTCCTCCCCGGAGGTAATATTCATGTATTATTAAGTGTATTTCACAAACAATGCTTCAACCCACACAACAAAAATAACATACTGTATGTAACTCATACTGTAAGTTTGGCACAGGGTTACTTACCTCCCCTCCCAACCTGGTCTCAGAGTTTGTCTTATTATTCTGTATGTAAATTGGGGACACTCCATGTAGTATGATATGTTACGTTTCGTACATAAGACATGGTTACTTAGATCAAAAACTAAAGGGGGGAATTCGGTAGGGGTTGACGGGTAGGTGTATAACGTCTAGCAACATTTTTCTAATTTGCAACTTTTCAAAAACGTCCTACTTTTTTGTTGTTTTGCAGCTACTTAGCATGTTAGCTACTCCTTCCACTATTCATAACCTTAACTCTTTTAGCTAAACCTTCACCTAACCTTAACCCCTCACCCCTAGCCTAGAGAACGCTAGCGAGCTAGCTAACATTAGCCACCAGCTAACATTAGCCACCAGCTATCATTAGCCACATAGCCAGAAATTGTATCATATTTTACATTTTGCAAATCGTAAAATATAATACTAATTGTAATTTGTAACATATCATACGAAATGGGTGATGGACATACAAAAATGAATACATACAAAATGTAACACAACATACTAAATGGAGTATTCCGGATTTACATACACTATAATATGAAAACCACTGAGAACAGGTTGCCCCTCCTCTCTGCCCAAACCAGGGAGATTGATTCCAGAGTTGTTTTTTTTCCCCCTTCAAATTAACCAACACAAATTGTTAAAATGTTTGATTTGGAAATGATTGTCCTTTAGAATGACAAAAACATCAGAACAAACAAAGACTTCTGGAGGGTTGTAATCGTCAAAGTGAAAGCCTGCAATGAACCTCCGTGGTGTTGTAGGGGGAGTGGCTACTATCCTGTAGCATCAGCCGAGTCTACAGATTCTACAAAAAATCTACAGATGTTGACCAAGACTGTTTGACACATGGCAGAAATATCCACCGCAGAACTGATTTCTGTTGCTCTGCCATCCCAGCCATGGTTCGCCTGCTCAACAGTTGATGTTGCACCATCCCAGCCATGGTTCGCCTGCTCAACAGTTGATGTTGCACCATCCCAGCCATGGTTCGCCTGCTCAACAGTTGATGTTTGTCACGCCCTGGTCTAAGTATTTTGTGTTTATCTTCATGTATTGGGTCAGGCCAGGGTGTGGCATGGGGTTTTTGTATTGTGGTGTGTTTTGTCTTGGGGTTTTGGTGTATATGTATTGGGATTGTAGCTAGTGGGGTTATCTAGCAAGGTCTATGGCTGTCTGGAGTGGTTCTCAATCAGAGGCAGGTGTTTATCGTTGTCTCTGATTGGGAACCATATTTAGGCAGCCATATTCTTTGAGTTTGTTAGTGTCTTTGTTCCTGTCGCTGTGTTAGTTGACACAAGTATAGGCTGTTTCGGTTTTCGTTACGTTTTGTGTGTATTCGTGTTACGTTTGTTTGATTAAACATGGATCGCAATCTACACGCTGCATTTTGGTCCGACTCTCCTTCACCACAAGAGAACTGTTACAATGTTACACCATCCCAGCCATGGAAAATCAATAAACATTAATATGGTGTTTGTTGTTCACTGGTTACCCTTTTCTTGTGGTAACAGTTCATGTGATTGCACACTGTGGTATTTCACCCAATAGATATGGGAGTTTATCAAAATTACCTTGCTCAGGGGACTTTTCTCCTTGTTCATCTCTCTGTAGGTGGTGGCCTTGTTATGGAAGTTTTGGCAATCCTTTGGCAATCCTTGGTCAATCTCTCCTCTCTTTCTGCCCTTCATAAAATAAACCTCATTGCCACTTTGTTTCCTCATAGTTTTGTCTAAAAGCGACTGGAAATAAGGTCTAGATGGGTGTTTTATTTTTTACAGTGGAAGTTATATTTATAAAATGTCTGGCTGGGCTAATGGGACAGTAGAGATTATACTTATGAATGGCTGGGTTGATGGGACAGTGGAGATTATATTTATGAATGGCTGGGTTGATGGGATAGTGGAGATTATATTTATGAATGGCTGGGTTGATGGGAGAGTGGAGATTATATTTATGAATGGCTGGGTTGATGGGAGAGTGGAGATTATATTTATGATTGGCTGGGCTGATGGAAGAGTGGAGATTATATTTATGAATGGCTGGGTTGATGGGGCAGTGGATGCACAGTGATTCCTCAGATAGAACAGTAAATAGGCATTTTGATTGGAGTACAGCCGTGGGAAGTTGTGAAATAGATAACGTCTGACATACTCTTTCAACCAATCGGCATCCAGGATTAGACCCGCCTGTTTTATAATCATTTGTACTTTCTTTCATCCTCACTCTATATTGACTGAAGGTGTGTGTTTATGTGTGTTTGGGGGGGGATTGGTCAACAGAGTAAAGAGGGAATATGTTCCAGTAACTGTTATTCGTATCTCACTACGTGGGCAAAGCCACTCAATACAGTCAGACACTCAGAAGCTGTCTCTCCTATAGAGATCCCTGATGAAGTAGAATGCTCCTTGGACAATCAATTTTGATCGCCGGTAAGTCTCTTACTCTTCTAATTTCTCTTAGTTTTTTCATCCTTTTCCTCTCTTCTCCTCTCAACCTCTAATGTGCTCCAGGGGCACTGCTCCTCCTATGTGTGTATGTCATTTTTTTTATCAGCAAAAGGACACATTTATAAGGAGTATATTCTCTTGTCTGTTCTTCCAGCGCTGCATGCCAGCCTCTTTCTGGGTAAGTCTAGTCATCTAACAGTGATTACTGATGGTAATGTGTAGCTCAAGGCTCAAAACCCTCATCGAGGTGACAGAGAATAAAAGGGTGAAAAAATATCTTTTTTTTCCTGTTCCAGGTTATGGAATGTCAGAGATTCGGCGCAGGTTCCTGACGTGTGGTGATCCCAGCCTCCAGTGTGGTAAAGTAACTCCAGTGTAGTATAGTAACTCCAGTGTGGTAAAGTAACTCCAGTGTGGTAAAGTAACTCCAGTGCGGTAAAGTAACTCCAGTGCGGTAAAGTAACTCCAGTGCGGTAAAGTAACTCCAGTGCGGTAAAGTAACTCCAGTGCGGTAAAGGTAACTCCAGTGCGGTAAAGTAACTCCAGTGTGGTAAAGTAACTCCAGTGTGGTAAAGTAACTCCAGTGTGTGGTAAAGGTAACTCCAGTGTGGTAAAGTAACTCCAGTGTAGTAAAGTATCTCCAGTGTAGTAAAGTATCTCCAGTGTAGTAAAGTAACTCCAGTGTGGTAAAGTAACTCCAGTGTGGTAAAGTAACTCCAGTGTGGTAAAGTAACTCCAGTGTGGTAAAGTAACTCTGGTAAAGTAACTCTGGTAAAGTAACTCTGGTAAAGTAACTCCAGTGTGGTAAAGTAACTCCAGTGCGGTAAAGTAACTCTGGTAAAGTAACTCCAGTCTGGTAAAGTAACTCCAGTCTGGTAAAGTAACTCCAGTCTGGTAAAGTAACTCCAGTGTGGTAAAGTAACTCCAGTGCGGTAAAGTAACTCCAGTGCGGTAAAGTAACTCCAGTGTGGTAAAGTAACTCGAGTGCGGTAAAGTAACTCTGGTAAAGTAACTCCAGTGTGGTAAAGTAACTCTGGTAAAGTAACTCCAGTGTGGTAAAGTAACTCCAGTTTGAAGTTGTTATTTACTATAATTATTATTATTATGTTATTATATTTAAACTCTTATTTGTGTGTGTAGATTACGGTGTGATCATGGTGTATGGGGTCAAATTCAGCACTATTGAGTTGTCATCAAACGCGAGACCTAAAGCCTGCTCCGATACAGAGGCCTTCAACGATGTGTCTAACAGGTCTGTAAACACATGCATGCGCACACACAGACACACAGACACAGACACACACACACACACGCACACGACACACGCACACACACACACACACACACAGCACACACACGCACACACAGACACACACACACACACAGACACACACACACGCACAGACACACACACAGACACACACACACACACACACACACAGACACACGCACACGCACACGCACACACACACACACACACACACACACACAGACACACACACACACACACAGACACACACACACACAGCACGCACACACAGACACACACACACGCACACACACACAACTTCAGTCAATAGCAAGCATGTTTGCTGTGTTCTGCTTACAACATTGTTTATTTCCCAACTTCAGTGTCCTGTTGCCATGTTTCCAGCAATTTTACAGTAATCGGGCCATATCCACAAAGCGTCTCAGAGTAGAAAATGTGTTGTAAGTGCTGAAAATAGATACAATTTACTCCTACTCTTATGGGTAGAAATAAAAGCTATGCATGAAACCTCTTTTGTCATACGAGTCACACCTAGTCGACAGATACTGAGGAGACCTCATGAGCTGTCCTAACCAGTTCAGAGTTACCAGCAGGTGTGTTGATATAGAAAAAGTAGCCAGTGGTTCATAGAGAGGCAATTGCTTTGGAGATAAAATAATAAATAATAAATAAAATAATGTTTAGATACTCTCAGACCATGAGAAACAACATTCTCTGGTCTGATGAAACCTAGATTGAACTCTTTGGCCTGAATGCGAAGCGTCATGTCTGGTGGAAACGTGGCACCATCCCTACGGTGAAGCATGGTGGTGGCAGCATCATGCTGTGGGGATGCTTTTCAGCGGCAGACACTGAGAGACTAGCCAGGATCGAGGGAAAGATGAACATAGCAAAGTACGGAGAGATCCTTGATGAAAACCTGCTCCAGGCTGGAGAGGAGGTTCACCTTCCAACAGGAACGACTCTAAGCACAAAGCCAAGACAATGCAGGAGTTGCCTCGGGACAAGTCTCTGAATGTCCATGGGTGGCCCAGCAAGAGCCTGGACTTGAACCCGATCGAACATTTCTGGAGAGACCTGAAAATAGCTGTGCAGCGACACTCCCCGTCCAACCTGACAGAGCTTGAGAAGGTCTGCAGGAAGAATTGTAGATACTCCCCAAATACAGATGTGCCAAGCTTGTAGCATCATACCCAAGAATACGAGGCTGCCAAAGGTGCTTCAACAAAGTACTGAGTAAAGGGTCTGAATACTTATGTAAATGTGATATTTCTGGGGTTTTCTCCTTATAAATTTGAAACAATATGAAAAATCTGTTTTGCTTTGTCATTATGGGGTATTGTGTGTAGATTAAAGAAGAAAAAATACAATTTAATACGTTAGAATAAGGCCGTAGCGTAACAAAATGTGAAAAAAGTCAAGGGGTCTGAATACCCTAGTTCAGCCAGATGGGAATCTTATCAAGAACAGCTTCACAGAAAAACTGAGCTGCACTGAAAAAGAAAGTGGTCCTAAAACTGATAGCACAGAGAGGGGAAATGGAGAGAAATAACATCATGTTTTTAAAAAACCTAAGTAAGGTGGTGTTTTAGGTGTGTGACATTACTACTGCTCATCCAGGTGTGATGGAAATGAGAAGTGTGATGTGGCGACCTCCGGCAGTGTGTGTGACCTCTGTAACTCTGCATACCTGACTAATATCTTCCTGGACGTTACCTATGGCTGCCTGGAGAGCAGTGAGTAACCTACACACACACACACACTCACATACACACTCACACACACACACACTCACATACACACACACACTCACATACACACTCACACACACATACAGTTGAAGCCGGAAGTTTACATACACCTGAGCCAAATACATTTACACTCAGTTTTTCACAATTCCTGACATTTAATCCAAGTAAAAATTCCCTGGCTTAGGTCAGTTAGGATCGCCACTTTATTTTAAGAATGTGAAATGTCAGATTAATAGTAGAGAGAATGATTTATTTCAGCTTTAATATTTATTTCGTCACATTCCCAGTGGGTCAGAAGTTTACATACACTCAATTAGTATTTGGTATCATTGCCTTTAAATTGTTAAACTTCAAATGTTTTTGGTAGCCTTCCACAAGCTTCCCACAATAGGTTGGGTGAATTTTGGCCCATTCCTCCTGACAGAGTGTCACGACTTCTGCCAAAGTTGTTGCCTCTCCTTGTTCGGGCGGTGTTCGGCGGTCGACGTCACCGGTCTCCTAGCCATCATTGATCCATTTTTCATTTTCCATCGGTTTTGTCTCGTCTTCCCACACACCTGTTTTCAATCCCATTCATTACCTGTTGTGTATTTAACCCTCTGTTTCCCCTCATGTCTTTGTCAGAGATTGTTTTATGTCAAGTGTTGTTTTATGTTGTATCGGTGTGCGACGGATCCTCGTACCCATGTTTATTTATGTATGTACATATTAGTGTTTGGAGCATGTTAAGTGGGCATTTATTAAAAGACTCCATTTACACTCCATTTGACTCTCCTGCGCCTGACTTCCCTGCCACCTACACACGATTCTGACACAGAGCTGGTGTAACTGAGTCAGGTTTGTAGGCCTCCTTGCTCGCACACGCTTTTTCAGTTCTGCCAACAAATTTTCTATAGGATTGAGGTCAGGGCTTTGTGATGGCCACTCCAATACCTTGACTTTGTTGTCCTTAAGCCATTTTGCCACAACTTTGGAAGTATGCTTGGGGTCATAGTCCATTTGGAAGACACATTTGCAACCAAACTTTAACTTCCTGACTGATGTCTTGAGATGTTGCTTCAATATATCCAAATAATTTTCATCCCTCATGAAGCCATCTATTTTGTGAAGTGCACCAGTCCCTCCTGCAGCAAAGCACCCCCACAACATGTTGCTGCCACCCCCGTGCTTCACGGTTGGGATGGTGTTCTTCGGCTTGCAAGCCTCCCCCTTTTTCCTCCAAACATAACGATGGTCATTATGTCCGAACAGTTCTATTTTTGTTTCATCAGACCAGAGGACATTTCTCCAAAAAGTATGATCTTTGTCCCCATGTGCAGTTGCAATCTGGAGTCTGGCTTTTTTATGGTGGTTTTGGAGCAGTGGCTTCTTCCCTACTGAGCGGCATTTCAGGTTATGTTGATATAGTACTCGTTTTACTGTGGATATAGATACTTTGTACCTGTTTCCTCCAGCATCTTCTCAAGGTCCTTTGCTGATGTTTTGGGATTGATTTGCACTTTTCACACCAAAGTACGTTAATCTCTAGGAGATCCTTCCTGAACGGCTGCGTGATCCCATGGTGCTTATTCGTGCGTACTATTGTTTGTACAGATGAACGCGGTATCTTCAGGAAGTTGAAAATTGCTCCCAAGGATGAACCAGACTTGTGAAGGTCTACAATTTTTTTCTGAGGTCTTGGCTGATTTCTTTTGATTTTCCTATGATGTCAAGCAAAGAGGCACTGAGTTTGAAGGTAGGCCTTGAAATACGTCCACAGGTACACCTCCAATTGACTCAAATGATGTAAATTAGCCTATCAGAAGCTTCTAAAGCCATTACATTATTTTCTGGAATTTTCCAAGCTGTTTAAAGGCACAGTCAACTAAGTGTATGTAAACTTCTGACCCACTGGAATTGTGATACAGTGAATTATAAGTGAAATAATCTGTCTGTAAACAATTGTTGGAAAAATTACTTGTCATGCACAAAGCAGATGTCCTAACCGACTTGCCAAAACTATAGTTTGTTAACAAGACATTTGTGGAGTGGTTGAAAAACGAGTTTTAATGACTCCAACCTAAGTGTATGTAAACTTATGACTTCAACTGTACATTCATGCTCACACACAGAAATATGCTGAATCTTTTTCTCTATATGATGTATGTGTGATGTGTTTGTCGTCCACAGAGAAGGTGACTACCTGCCAGGGTGTGGTGCATTTGGAATGTGGTAAGAAACAACAACTCTGTGTGCCAATCGGTTACTTAGTTGAGTTGACTCGTGAGTCTCTCATGCTCCCGCTTCTCTTGTTCTCTCTCATAGGAGATGGGGTGGTCTTTCTCCAGAAAGCACTGTATGGACGCATAGACAGCCAGACCTGTAGTCAGGGACGACCTCAGAGTCAGCTGACTAACACAAAGTGTTCCCAGGAAGGAACTCTGGCACTCTGGTCACAGAGGTACACACACGCACACGCACGCACGCACACACCCACACACACACACACACTATAGTGTGCAGAGCCAAGTCAAATCACTCCAGATTCAAGTTGGAATTTGACATTTTTTAACGTGCTCAGGAAGCTCCGTCAAAACCGTCCACTAGGGTGCAAACAAAACAAGTACCTGGAGCTAGAACCCAGGTCTATATGACAGACTGCTGCTGTTCAGACTACAGCACCATCCATCCACATTTAGTTATCGAGCCAAGTCTTAATACATAGCAAAACTTAACAGGGTAGTCGTTTTTCTGTTTTTAACCTTCATCTAACCAATCGGAATGAATGCCTGAAGTTAATCTTAGTTGTTTGTGTCCCTAAACACTGAATTTACCCATGTTGCTACTAGGGGCAACGCTATTACCATCAAGTAGGCTTACATAAAGCAACTTCAAAATTTGACGTTTGGAGAAATGTGGACAAACGTCTAATTTTGCAGTGAGACTGTGAGAGCTTGTTGATAAAATCAGCATCAAGTACAGGGGCTCAGAGGGCTCTGAGGCCAACCGCTCAGACAAGCTCCAGATATCCGTTTTTACAGGTTATGTTGGAGTTATGTAGTGGCTTTGTTATGGTTCTACTGGTGTTGCTCTGTGGTTGTTCCAGGTGTGACGGGAAGCAGACGTGTGAGGTGAACATGAGAGTGAATCAAATCTCGGACCCTTGTGTCGGAACCTACAAATATCTGGACGTCACCTACATCTGCCTTCCTGCTAGTCAGTATTCTCCCTCTCCTGTCCAATGGGCTTGTCGTTCACTTGATACCAAGCACAGGTTGTTGTTCACTGACATTCCACTTCTGACACCTATATTGTACTTGTACAGTGGACAACAACCTGTGTAGGGGTGTCAAGTGAACAATTAGTCAATGGAAATGTGCTTGTGCATTATACGAAGTAGTCAACACTTTTTCATGAATGGAGCCCCATACTGTGTTGTCACAATCACTCCTTCCTTCCCATCTCTCTTTGATTGCTCCTCCCATCTCTCTTTGATTGCTCCTCCCACCTCTCTTTGATTGCTCCTCCCACCTCTCTTTCATTCCTCCTCCCACCTCTCTTTGATAGCTCCTCCCACCTCTCTTTCATTCCTCCTCCCACCTCTCTTTGATTGCTCCTCCCACCTCTCTTTCATTCCTCCTCCCACCTCTCTTTCATTCCTCCTCCCATCTCTCTTTCATTCCTCCTCCCATCTCTCTTTCATTCCTCCTCCCACCTCTCTTTCATTCCTCCTCCCACCTCTCTTTGATTGCTCCTCCCACTTCTCTTTCATTCCTCCTCCTACCTCTCTTTGATTGCTCCTCCCACCTCTCTTTCATTCCTCCTCCTACCTCTCTTTGATTGCTCCTCCCATCTCTCTTTCATTCCTCCTCCCACCTCTCTTTCATTCCTCCTCCCATCTCTCTTTCATTCCTCCTCCCATCTCTCTTTCATTCCTCCTCCCACCTCTCTTTCATTCCTCCTCCCACCTCTCTTTGATTGCTCCTCCCACTTCTCTTTCATTCCTCCTCCTACCTCTCTTTGATTGCTCCTCCCACCTCTCTTTCATTCCTCCTCCTACCTCTCTTTGATTGCTCCTCCCACCTCTCTTTCTAGCTCTTCATCCTTTTCCCTATCCCCCATTATCTCAACAGCAGGGCTGATGTTGTGTCTGAGCAGCAGGGCTGATGTTGTGTCTCAGCAGCAGGCCTGATGCTGTGTCTCAGCAGCAGGGCTGATGTTGTGTCTCAGCAGCAGGGCTGATATTGTGTCTCGACAGCAGGGCTGATGTTCTGTGTGTGCGTTGTGTTTTCAGAGACCAGTATCACCTGCGAGGGCTCAACCAGCTCCCTGGACTGTGGTGAGCACATGATTACACCCACAAACACCCTCGCCTAACACCCCCCTCAGCCCTACCCCTGTGTAGGTAAGGGTGCAATTCAATTATTGTGTGTGTGTGTGTGTGTGTGTGTGTGTGTAGGTAAGGGTGTGATAAAGGTGTTTCATGCTAACTACGGCCGTAGAGACGGCTCTACCTGTTCTGCTGGACGACACGAGCTCAGCAACCAGAACTGTCTGCAACCCAAAACCCTGCACGTTGTCAAACAATGGTACTTTCTCTATCCACCTCCCCATCTCTCCTCTCTAGTTTGGGGATGTCATTGGTGTTGAAAGTTGGTTTACAAATATCCCCCCTTGTGTGTTATAATTGTGTTATAAATGTGTAACTTTGCAGGTGTGAGGGAAAGAGTCAGTGCACTGTGGGGCTTGATCCGGTCTTCGGGGACCCCTGCTTTGGAACCTACAAATACCTGGAGGTTTCCTACACCTGTCTGGGAGGCTGTGAGTACAAAACAGCTAACAGCTAATTGCAGAAGAAGGAGATGAGGGAAGGAGAGGAGATGAGGAAGGGGATTAGATGAGGAGAGGAAAGAGAAGAGGATGGAGAGGAAGGAGAGGAGGAGAGGAAGGAGATGAGGGGAGGAGATACGGAGGGGAAGGTGAGGAAAGAGAGGAGACCAGGAGAGGAAGAAGAACTGGAGACGAGGAGAGGGAGATGAAACAGGAATAAGAAGGAGAGGAGAGATGAGGAAACAAGAATAGGAAGGAGAGGAGATGAAACAAGAAGAGGAAGGAGAGAAGATGAGGAAATGAAGACGCTACTGTAGACTATTGAGATGATAGAGAGGAGAGGAAGCTACTGTAGACCATTGAGATGATGGAGAGGAAGCTACTGTAGACTATTGAGATGATAGAGAGGAGAGGGAGCTACTGTACTGTTAACATGATGCAGAGAAGAGGATGGAGGAGAGGAAGAAGAGGATGGAGGAGATGAAAGAGAGGAGGCGTAGAGAGGAAGGCTTTGTAGACGATTGAAATGTAGGAGAGGTGATGAAGCCACTCTAGACTATGGAGATAGTAGACAGGAAGACACTGTAGACTATGGAGATAGTAGACAGGAAGACACTGTAGACTATGGAGATAGTAGACAGGAAGACACTGTAGACTATGGAGATAGTAGACAGGAAGACACTGTAGACTATGGAGATAGTAGACAGGAAGACACTGTAGACTATGGAGATAGTAGACAGGAAGACACTGTAGACTATGGAGATAGTAGACAGGAAGACACTGTAGACTATGGAGATAGTAGACAGGAAGACACTGTAGACTATGGAGATAGTAGACAGGAAGACACTGTAGACTATGGAGATAGTAGACAGGAAGACACTGTAGACTATGGAGAAAGTAGACAGGAAGACACTGTAGACTATGGAGATAGTAGACAGGAAGACACTGTAGACTATGGAGAAAGTAGACAGGAAGACACTGTAGACTATGGAGATAGTAGACAGGAAGACACTGTAGACTATGGGGACACACCCTCTGACTGTAACCTACCTCAGCCCCTACAGTGTAATGATGGCCTGGATCGGCTGCTGCCACTTCCTGTCCGCCTCCATCGGTGAGTCCTGTCTACTCTACTGCTGGTATACATATGAACCCATATTAATTGATGTGATAAACGCATGACTGAATCTTTTTATTTGTGTCTTTCTTTCATTCAACAGAAGAACTTCGACTGGATGCCCTTTTTACTCTGGATTTAGTCCATAATCAAACACGATGAACCCCTGATAAATCAACTAAGAAACCAATCAATAAATCAATGTGCAAACTAGTGACTGAATGTTAATGTGTAGCCAGCTCATTTTCAGACCAGTGTTTTTAGAGAACACAACCCTACCTATGTTATTGATTTGGATGTCAAAAGATATGTTACAATTAAAATAAAATGAATGTGAGGCAGCTGAGAAATTGACTTTTTCTTCTGAGACAGAAAAACGTTTTTCTTAATGTTTCACTATGTTAGTAGTGCCTGACTCTAGCCTGGAAGGCTATTTACACCGAATGGACATTGGTATTACACACTTCAATTGGTATTATTACACTTTGCATTGGTATTACACACTTCAATGCTCTGGGAGTGATTATGGCCTTCGATACGAAAAAGGTGTGATTAGCGAATAAAAATAAATATCTATATTTATGTACAGTTGAAGTCAGAAGTCTACATACACTTAGGTTGGATTCATTAAAACTCGTTTTTCAACCACTCCACTAATTTGTGCATGACACAAGTAATTGTTCCAACAATTGTTTATAGACAGATTTCACTTATAATTCACTGTATCACAATTCCAGTGGGTCAGAAGTTTACATAAACTAAGTTGATTGTGCCTTTAAACAGCTTGGAAAATTCCAGAAAATGATGTCATGGCTTTAGAAGCTTCTGATAGGCTAATTTACATAATTTGAGTCAATTGGAGGTGTACTTGTGGATGTAATTCAAGGCCTACCTTCAAACTCAGTGCCTCTTTTCTTGACATCATGGGAAAATCAAAAGAAATCAGCCAAGACCTCAGAAAAAAAATTGTAGATCTCCACAAGTTTGGTTCATCCTGCAACAAAACTAGAGCCTTTAGGACCTGCCTTGTTGATCGTGCTGTTAAGGTAGAGCAACACTTTATTATGGACAGACTTCTCCCCACCTTAGCTACTGTTGTATCAATATGTTTTGACCATGACAGTTTACAATCCAGGGTTATTACAAGCAGTTTAGTCACCTCAACTTGCTCAATTTCCACATGATTTAGTATAAGATTTAGTTGAGGTTTAGTGAATGATTTTAAATATTTAGGATTCATTTATTCCTTGCCACCCATTCTGAAACTAACTGCAGCTCTTTGTTAGGTGTTGCAGTCATTTCAGTCACTGTAGTAGCTGACGTGTATAGTGTTGAGTCATCCGCATACAGGCTGGCTTTACTCAAAGCCATTGGCATGTCCTTAGTAAAGATTGATAGGTCGGCTATTTGAGCCAGTAAAGGGGGCTTTCCTATTCTTAGGCAGCGGAATTACTTTTTCTTCAAGCACTTTCTAGTAGACTTAAATTGAAGATCTGGCAAATAGGAGTGGCAATATCGTCCGCCATTATCCTCAGTCATTTTCCATCCAAGCTGTCAGACCTCGGTGGCTTGTCATTGTTGATAAGACAACCATAATTTTCTTACCTCATCCACACTCACTAATTATGGTTTAAATGGTTTCACTGTCCAGATTAATCTACACTTGTAAGATATCCAGACACAATGTGTGCCTGATTACCTCACTATACCTCTACCACTGTCTCAGTCAAACTAGTATGAAACAAGGCATACCTACTTGAATTTGTTAATGACGCTATTTGTTTTTTATTCCTTTTTTTGTCATTTACAATGTCATACTGGCACAGTGTACATAATTACTAATCAACAATAAAAAAATGTGACAACTTATTAAGTGTAAAAATTCTGAAGTATTTGCTACATTATGTTGACATAATGCAGGAAAAACAGTAGCACTACCACAACATTACTGAAAAATAAAACCACCAACATGTAATATATTTTTTTTAAATTTACGAGAAACACATTCTTAACTGACACGTTACATTTTACTTGACATTATACAAATGTAGCTAATACATGGAATTAGAAATGTTGTCAATACTAAAGAAAAATCACAAAATATATATTTGGAAACACCCTATCAAAAATTAAAACATCCTAACTAATGTGTAAAAAATATTCCTAACGTGAAAATGTTCCCAGACGTTCAGATTGTGTTCTCAGTCCCCTCCTGTACTCCCTGTTCACTCATGACTGCACGGCCAGGGATGACTCCAACACCAGCATTAAGTTTGCCGATGACACAACAGTGATCACCAACAATGACGAGACAGCATAAAGGGAGGAGGTCAGAGACCTGGCAGTGTGGTGCCAGGACAACCTCGCCCTCAACGTGATCAAGACTAAGGAGATGATTGTGGACTACAGGAAAAGGAGGACAGAGCACGCCCCCATTCTCATGAACGGGGCTGTAGTGGAGCAGGTTGAGAGCTTCAAGTTCCTTGGTGTCCACATCACCAACAAACTAACATGGTCCAAGCACACCAAGACAGCCGTGAAGAGGGCACAACAAAACCTATTCCCCCTCAGGAGACTAAAAAGATTGGGCATGGGTCCTCAGATCCTCAAAAGGTTTTACAGCTGCACCATCGAGAGCATCCTGACTGGTTGCATCACTGCCTGGTACGGCAACTGCTCGGCCTCCGACCGCAAGGCACTACAGAGTGTAGTGCGAACGGCCCAGTGTATCACTGGGGCCAAGCTTCCTGCCATCAAGGACCTCTATACCAGTGTAGCTCCCTTCTGTAACCACGAGCACAACCGTTCCTTGATTTTAACTGGCGGTTTTATTCTGTAGTTTTAGTCAGAATTATCACCTTCTGTGAGAACTATAAGGTAAATGAAAAATACAGTTAAGCACACTCTTACAACCTCCTTATCTTACGAGTGACTTATTAGCTTGGTATAACTCTGAAGTGCTTACATACATAAACAGTTTAGCCGGCGCTATAACAGTATCAGATTAAACACATGAATAAAGGGAAAATACCTCATTGGCTGCTGATTACAGAAGGGAGGAAATCAAACTTCACACTTATTATTCCTGGCATGAATTCACACTTCATCCTAACATACACCCTTCAACCTTTATGAACTACACCCGATGACATGAAAACTTAGCTAACGCAGGATTGCCTTCCCTCCAAAAGTGTGTTGCTGCAATAAGGATCCCCGTTACAACAGTATTAGCTACGTAGTTCCGCTTGCATTATCATTTCCCCCGCACAGCGGACACGTAAATAATTCAAACAAAAGACAATGACTGTAAGTCTAACTGACAGTTACACTCAGGCGGTGTCAAAGGAAGGACCTAAAAATTGTCATAGACTGTTGTCTTTCGCTACCGCACGGCTAGTGGTACCGGAGCGCCAAGTCTAGGTTCAAGAGGCTTCTACCCCCTGCTACTCTCTGTTATTATCTATGCATAAGTCACTTTAATAACTCTACCTACATGTATATATTACCTCAATTACCTTGACTAACCGGTGCCCCGCACATTGACTCTGTACCGGTATCCCCTGTATATAACCTCGCTATTGTTATTTACTGCTGTTCTTAATTATTTGTTACTTATATTTCTTGTTTTTTGGGGGTATTTTTCTTAAAACTACATTGTTGAAAAAGGGCTTGTAAGTAAGAATTTCACTGTAAGGTTTACACCTGTTGTATTCAGCATTTCACTGTAAGGTTTACACCTGTTGTATTCGGCATTTCACTGTAAGGTCTACACCTGTTGTATTCAGCATTTCACTGTAAGGTTCACACCTGTTGTATTCGGCATTTCACTGTAAGGTCTACACCTGTTGTATTCAGCATTTCACTGTAAGGTTTACACCTGTTGTATTCAGCATTTCACTGTAAGGTTTACACCTGTTGTATTCGGCATTTCACTGTAAGGTCTACACCTGTTGTATTCGGCGCACGTGACAAATACAATTTGATTTGATTTGATTGTGACATGTTGTAAAATTTCTCACAGTGTGAACACTTAATTTTTTAAATATATTTTTTATTTCATCTAAAGAGACAACGAGGTGAGCTTTATGGTCAAATTCTCCTTCCCCGTCCAATTAGTCCCATATTGGCCCACCTCTGGGGCCCACAGCTGGGGCTTACAGCTTAACCAGGTAGGCCAGTTGAGAACAAGTTCTCATTTACAACTGCGACCTGGCCAAGACAATTCCACAACAACTACCTAATACACACAAATCTAAGTAAAGGGATGGAATAAGAATATGTACACATATGGATGAGCAATGATCGAGTGGCATAGATGCAAGATGCAATAGATGGTATACAGATATGGCAAATAGGAGTGGCCTATTATCCTCAGTAATTCATATTTTTTCCCACTAATTGGTATTTCGACCAATTACATCAGATATTTTCTCATCAGATCTTTTCAGACCTGGTCTGATTGGTCAAAACACCAAATAGTGTAAACGCAGGCTAAGAAAACTGTTTCTGTTTGACCATTGGGCCCACAACCAGAAAACATATTGCATGCCGAGATCAACTTTTCAGATTTTTTTCTTTTAAGCATGATTTGGAGATTTTTACATTAAAATTATAAAAACAGTTCTGTTAGGAATTCGATTTTTTTCAGGAGGCCTAATACATTATCAGAAGATATTAGCTACGGCCCTAGACTGCCAATATTGTTCCTCTCAGACAACATTACATTTCAAATCTCAAGCTTTGATTGACAAAATAGATCAGTTGATGTAGCACTTGCGACGCACAGCTGAGCACAAATTGAAATAATTTGCTTTTTATTTTCCTGAACTGATGGTACCTGCATGTGGTGGTCATGTTGCTTTCAAGATAACTGGGGACTTGGGGAAAAAAACGAGGTCAAATCATTAAGTCAATGAACTTCAAGTCGGAAAGATGGAGCCCTAGAAAGATGGCCAAGTTTTCCTGTTGGCTGTTGAAAAAGATTTTTCCCAGTGGGATTTTTTTGTTTTTAAATGCACATACTCCAGTCAGTATAATCTGATATTTTCTAGTGAGCAGTACGTTGCTCTATATTGCAAACTGTAACAGGGAGAAATCTACGGTTTCAAATGAAATGTCACCAGATGGCTCTACCATTAAAATAATAATAGTGAGCACTATAGAAAGCGGCTATATTGCAAGGAGCTTCTCTTTCCGTCTCCTGTTCTGCACTGCTGTGAAAAACAGGGGATGGTCAAACCAAACACCAAGTAGACATCCATCTACTACATCCATCCATCAACTACATCTCTCTACTACGGTACATCCATCAATCCACTACATCCATCTACTACATCCATCCACTATATCCAGCCATCTACTACATCTCTCTACTACATCCATCCATCTACTATATCGCTACTACAGCCATAAATCCACTACATCCATCTACTATATCGCTACTACATCCATCCAGCCACTACACCCATCTACTGCTACATCCATCTACTATATCTCTACTACATCCATCCATCCACTACATCAACCACATCCATCAATCTACCACATCCATCTACCTACTACATCCATCCATCTACAATATATATCCATCCATCCATCCATCCATCCACTGCATCCACCTACTACACTGCTTTCACCAATCATATGTTTCCACGTTAGTCAAATCAAATCCAATTGCACTGCAGACAAAGGAGAAGAGCAAGGAGATGATGATGAATTGGACCAATGCAGAATACAACTGTACACACCATAATATGAAGTGCACTAGATACATAAAACAATGTGTTAATATATAGTGCTGTAGTTTTCATTGTGTTACAGACATTTAAAGACAGTCTTTGGATTCAGAAGCCTGATGATTGCGACTTTGGTTAGAAGCTAGAAGGGCATCAGTCTCATCCTCTTCAGCAGGTGGAGCGACTTTACTCTCTCTTTCAGAAACAGACACTTCGACGGGTTCTGTTTTATAGTGGCTAGTATCTAATATCGTCATAGGGGCTGTGTCACCTTGACCTGGGTTAAAAAGAGGAAACAGCTCCCCAATGAACATGGCTCTCACAGTGACAATCAGTTTATTGTCTTTTACGTTGATGAAAGAGAGTACTCCTTGGTCATAGTCAAAATACACCCCTAGTATCCGAGGTCTAGGATTGGCAGGAAGTAGGATGTCGGGGGCCATATTAAGCCGTAAGAATTTCTCTTTGTCTGAGGACAGGAACCAGAAACCATTGGAAGGTGTGGCTGGTACATCACCTTGTCTTTTAACAGGCCCACTTGCCAGTCCAACCCACCAGGATTCTTTAACGCCTACCTTCTCCTTATCCAGTCTAACCTCCCAGTAAGCATGGCTGCCCGAAGTAAAACCATGAGTTCCAAGTATATAAGCATGCTCACCCGGAGGACATGGATTATCTTTACTGTCTCTCACAATTTTACCAGTTAAACCAACTGTCAGATAAGGAGGAGCTGTCTTGGGATCCAATGTGACATCCACTGTTGAAGACAAACACAGAATCAGGAGATGCCAATGAACTGTAATAACAACAATAATGATAATAATAATCAGAATGTATCAGAAATATTTCAAAATAGATTACCTCCAGCTTGTCTCATATTCTCTATATCCACTAAATCTACACAAAACCAGGAACAATGTGTAAATGTTAAATGTATTTTGTACAGTAAGTATTCTGTATTAGGGATCAATATTTGCTATACACTCTTAGAAGTGTAGCATCTTGCAATGTAAAGAAAGGCAATATCAGAATAAATTCAGATTCTCTTTGGAAAGTGTCAAAATAGATTACCTTCAGGTTGTCTCATAGTCTCGATATCCACTATATCTACACAAAAACAGGGAGAGTAGGAACATGTTAAATGTATTCTGTACAGTAAGTATTTTGGATCAATATTTGCCATATGATAAAGAAAGACAATATCTTACATTGTGGTGACTAAATGCACAGAATATGGTCCATAGGTAGTGTTTATAATTTAGTGTCCATTGACTTGATGTAGTGCTAATTTAGAGTTTTAATTGTATTCTCTTTCAGGATCAATGTAGGCCTAGTTACAGTATAAAATACCACAACATTTAGGACACATGGTTATAAAGTTAAGCATTGAAAATCAAATTATGAACACTGACATTGAAAAGTGTGATGATGATAAATAGATTTCTTACCTCGTTTGAGCACATGTGTTGATTTGTTTCCTGAAAAGCAAAACATACATGAGTTTTCAATCGAATCATAGGAGGGATAAAGGTGGCATTAGGAGATGTCTTGATGACTTGCCTAATGTTTTCTCCTGTAGGTAATCCAAATATGATGGAAAGAGGATTCCATACCCTCTTAGGCTCAAGTTCAAATGTGACCCAGTCTTAACATTTTCATGGCATTGTATGCTTATCAATATATAGTATAACTATCAAAACCAAAAACATAGCCCTGACCTCTCTTTTTGTAGAGCACACCGATGAAGACAACGGACAGGAGCAGAAGTAGAGCTAAAATGATGACAGCTGTTTGCAGTCCTGATGAAGTCTCTGGAAGTGGAAAGAAGGTATCCCTTATTTAATTCAACAAACTGGTGGACACACACACCTTGTGATAGGTTCCAGATCAGCATATGCTCATAGCAGAAAGAAACACGGTTATTATCTTTATTTACCTGGTACAGCCGCAACGTTCCGTAGGTCCACTCTTCCCTCCCACTCCTCCCCTTCAGACAAAACCAGAGAACAGGATACCCAGGGAGCACTGGAGGAGGAAGAGAGGACCCAGCTGTGGGCAGACACCAGACCATGGGCACCACTGCTGTAGTCCAGCTTCTCAGGTTTCAGAGTCTGCCTCCCATCTGACCACTGTAGCCTGGGCCTTGGCTTCCATCCATGGGAAACACAGCTCACATTCACAGAGTCAGCATCTGTTCTGACTGCTGAGAGGAGAGGAGGGGTGCCCATCACTGGGAAGGAGATTAAGTGCACATTAAGGAGGAGGGGATTAAAGTCTCAATTTTTTTTTTTTTTTTTTTTTACCTTGGCTAATTCAACTATTTGTGAAAGAATGATGGAGAAAGAATGATGGATATCATTTAATTTCTGTAGCATCATTCCTGGATATGTTTTGCTTGAATGAACTCACCAGTCACATTGAGAAAGACACTGGCAATCTCATAGTCCTGGTTACTGCTGACGTAACACACATACTCCCCTTGGTCTCTCAGAGTGACATTAACCAGCTTCAAGGTCACATCCCCTCCCTTCAGCCCTTCTGACGTAACCTCCCGGAGCCCCAGGGAGCTGCGGCCCACGTATTGGGACTGCAGTGATGCTTCCTGGATCTTCCTGTCTCTGTAGTGCAAGACTGGGTTGTCGAAATCTTTGGGCCGGTACCAACGCACCTCCAGGCCCTCTGCGTTCATGGAAGGGGTGAGCCAGCATGGCACGGTGGCAACATGTCCCAACCGTGCAGAGACCGGATCCACGGGTACCGAACACGTGAACATTTCTGATAGAGGAAGAAGAAGGGTTTCAAACTATCACCATCTTATGATTACACTGTTTTACTTTGTTTTAACTTGGTGAGTTTAAAATGTCAAAAGTCATAAAGTTATTATTATTATTACTAAAAGCCTCAGAAATGTGTTGTTTGTTTTTTTGTCAAATTCATCTCAAGGCACCTCCAAAATTTAGGCTAGAATGCATTTGTAGTCTGGTATCCAAAGATCCGATATCTTCAAATCTGTAATATCCATTAGAAAACCTGTAGCCTTGTAAATACGAGACTGACTCACACTGCAGATACAACATCAATATTAGCTTGCGGGATCAGGCGGCTTTGCAAAGCTAGAAAACTGTCACTAGATACCACAGCCACAAAGTTATAAACCCTGCCTAACACCGTACCCAAACCGGCCGCGCGCCATTGTGAGCAAATTGATTTTGTCCCCCCACACCGAAGGAGATCAAGACACGCAGGTTAAAATATCAAAACTAACTCTGAACGAATTATATTAATTTGGGGACAGGTAAAAAAGCATTAAACATTTATGGCAATTTAGTCAGCTAGCTTGCATTTGCTAGCTAATTTGTCCTATTTAGCTAGCTTGCTATTGCTAGCTAATTTGTCCTGGGATATGAACATTGAGTTTTTATTTTACCTGAGATGCACAAGGTCCTCTACTCCGACAATTAATCCACACATAAACCGGTCAACAGAATCGTTTCTAGTCATCTCTCCTCCTTCCAGGATTTTTCTTCTTTGGACTTATATGGCAATTGGCAACTAACTTTCTTTCTTTTTTAATTTTTTATATATATATATATATTTTTTTTTATGTATTCATAATACAGATCAACAACTTACATTGCTACATCATGCAAAACAAAACGCAGGCACTAACAATACAATACTAAAACATGCAAAAAATATCAATGAAATAATAAAAATAAACTATTCTAGTGCAATTGTAATCACACTGAAAAAATCTCATGGGCAAATAACTTTCATAAAAGGTTTATTACCACCACTGATGTCTTTCAGTCACACAGGAAGGTATAACCAATGAGGAGAAGGCAGATGGGTATCTGCTTCTATAAACCAATGAGATGGGACATGGGTATCTGCTCCTATAAACCAATGAGATGGGACATGGGTATCTGCTTCTATAAATCAATGAGGAGATGGGAGAGGCAGGACTTTCAGCGCGATCAGCGTCACAAATAGAACTGACTACTGTTCTTTCCCTTGGCAACGCAGACCATCGTTGGCGCGCGCGAGCAGTGTGGGCGCAATAATTGAATAATTATATGTCGGTGTGACGGGAAGGAATTGCGCCGGCAAAAGATTCCAAATAGGCCTATACAAATACAGTAATTAGTCTATTACAGTTCCTTTATTGAATCATTGTTATAATTCAGTAAAGATTTTAAACCGCCACTACTAGTCTTGGCTACTCACCAGAAGTGGCAGTGGAGAGAGACACACCCCAAGCTGCCAATATGTACGACCACATAACCTGAAAAGAATGAAAAATTGTTAATGTCACTATATTGAAATCCTGCCTATCGTTCGCGGGCACATATTACTTTCACCTTCAAATAGCAATCTAAAATATATTGATTGGGCTATGGTCGATCGTGCAAAAATCATTTAAATACTGTATTTCCGCAATAGTTTATTACAAATTCGACAAAGGTAAACCACATTACGCCACGAGGTACCTTTAAAAGCGAAGGTCTACTTACTGTATACAAGGCCCTCGAGCTGTTTTTTTTAATAGCGCAAGGTGGCATGTCGTGCGTAAAATCTCTGAAAAATCACGACATCCAAATGAATTCGGGAAATATTAGTTCAGAAAATAATGTTTACAATCCTTTATCATATATCTCAATCACACTTATGCGAATAACTAGACCTGATCTTCCCCCGACAAGACAGTAAGAACAATAAATGTGCTGTGCCTATTTGTCGCAGTTTACTTTCACTTTCGAATTTGTTCAAAGGTACTGTAGACTTTCAGAACTAAACCAAGATAGATATGGAACGCCGTTTGGGTCTTTGCATGTAAACAAAGATACACGTATTACAGTATACAGTATAAAATACAGTATTTAAAATAAGCGTTTAATTTCAAATAACACCATTTTATTATAGAATGTTGTATGGAACGCCGTTTGGGTTTTTGAGTCAAAAGAACATTCACTCATAATCAGAAAAAATAACTATTGTAACACTATGTACATATTGTTGTACAGTTCAACGGTGAGGTATAGGCCATTTCTATCTACAGTATGTATTAATTAATGAACATCTATTTACATTCGGATGGGTTATAGGCGGAAAGACTAACTCTGGTGTGAAATAACACCTTCAATTCAATTCGTTTTTTTTTTTCAAGTTCAAATCCCCGAGCTGACAAGGTCGTTCTGCCCCTGAACAGCAGGGGTTAACCCACTGTTGGGGTTAACCCACTGTTCCTAGGCCATCATTGAAAATAAGAATTTGTTCTTAACTGATTTGCCTAGTTAAATAAAGTTAAAATAAAATTAAAATAAAAAAGCAATTATGGTCATTCCAACTGCCCTTAACTAAGTGTCATTGGTAGACGGAAAGGGTGAAAGAGAGAGGTGAGAAGAGAGTGAAAGACAGAGAGAGATGGGGGAGAGAGAAACAGAAAGTGGTGCAAAATTACTTAGACTCTTGTCTTCGAACTTGTTAGGCAATCACATGTACTTACAAGGATGGCCAGTCTCACAGGAGGGTGATTTTTAACTGAGGAGAAGGTGGAGTGGAGTGAAGTGCTTGATTGCCAAAATCAACATAACTCTTCTTTTGGCAATTGGCATGGGATTGTCAAGAATGTGGACAGCTGGGTAAGTGAAATAACATTTTGTTTATCAATCACATTCTATTATATCTGAAATTATTCTGATTTCATATCAGAGAGAACATAATATTTCCATTTGTCACCTTGTGCTTAAAAGTCAGTACCCTGTCTAGTCTGACAGGAGTTTGAGAGGGTGAAGACTGGCGTAGAAGTTGAAGCCCATCAGTTGTTTCACCATTGCACATGATCGGTAAGTATCACAGTTCAAATTTTGCCCTGATACGTTGTTTCGTAATGGTCGCTTTATTTGAGTACTCACCATATCGCCTGCTGTATGGACGGGAGATGTAGCTGTTGACTGAGGTGAACAACGCAATTGTAAATACAATTATTGGATATACTGTAGTATTTCAAATTTGTGATTGACTTAGTGTTGTTTGTCTATTGCTATTTTTGTATGATTAAGGTTAAAGGTTAAATACAAAAATAAACAGCTCATTTGGCTGAATATATGGTGGAGCTCATGGCCATACTCTTGGCCTTGTAGTGGATGGAGAAAGTCAAGCCAGACAGAGTAGTCATTTGCTCTGATTCATGTGCAGTATTGTTGAGTCTCCAGCTTTAGCTCAGGTAGCAAACAAATCAAACCAAGCTTTATTTGTCACATGCGCAGAATACAACAAGTATAGACTTTACCGTGAAATGCTTTACAAGCCCTTAACCAACAGTGCAGTTCAAGAAGAGTTTTAAGAAAATATTTACCAAATAAACTAAAGTAAAAAATAATAAAAAGTAACACAATAAAATAATAATGAAGAGGCTATATACAGGGGGTACCGGTACCAAGTCAGTGTGCAGGGGTACAGGTCAGTTGAGGTAATTTGTACATGTAGGTACCTGCTTTATGAGGTACTACAAACCCATGGCAGGATTAGACAGATGGGTATACAAATTAACTTGGGTCTCAGCCCATGTGGGGGTGGAGGGGAACGAGGCAGTTGATGTACTGGGTAAACAAGCACTTAGTAGTGGGTATGTTGATTTTGTAGTTTCAATGAGAAAGGCAGAAGCAAAAGGTCTGATATGGACAGTGATGGTGCAGAGATGGTAGATATAGATACTATAGATAGAGATACTAAAGGGCAGGCATTTATTTCAAGTACAGAGGAAAGTCGGGGAGGGGAGGACGGCAGGAAGGGACAAGATTAAGGGTGGGACACAGCCAGTTCAATAAGAAATTAAATGTGATAGGGAAGGATCCAACAGGAAAGTGTGATTATTGCCAGGAAACAGAGACCGTGTGGCATGTATTGCCACAGTGTGGGCAGTATCAGAGGGAAAGAGAGACTGAGATCTAGTATGAGAGAGAAGGGGATACAGGAAATTAGTTTAAGGAGTATAATTGAGTAGTACGTCATTAGATATACTAATATAATCTCAAATATTTTGTTATCTTTTTTTAAGAGCAACGGGGGATGGCAGGTAGGATTTAGATCCTCCTTGTCTCTAGCCCACACTCCAGTACAGTAGGTGGCGGTAATGCACCATAACGTTGGCTACCAACCGCTGATAAACCCCACTGAAGAAGGAAGAAGAAGAAGAGCAGTAGGAAGTGTTGACAAATATTACAGTTTACGGAGAGCGAATGTAAATCTTGTTTGCAATCAATGCTGCTGTAGTCGTTGTACCTTAGCATAATTTGTCAGACTTCCAGAGTCATCTTTTAATTTAACATCATTATTTAATTAATCGTACAAATTGTTCAATTATGTGAAGTCGTTTAAGTGAATCTAGCAGTCTAGCTGTCATCCAAGTAGGACTAATGTTATCTCCCAGAGACATGGCGACTTAATAAATGACCCACCACACGTCTAGACACCTTTAAATTCGGTGACAGAACAACGTAAAATCAACGATGTCTCAATGTATGGATTCCGGAGAGAATACGCCATTGCTCAACGATGATTCTGGCAGGTGGGTTAAATTATTATTCCATAAAGCTTTACTGTATGTGCTCAAAAAAAGTTCACATTTGTCACTTGCCTCAATCATGTTTTTCTATCATTGTCGAGCTTATGTAGTTTGTCCTTTCCGTCTAGTGATGACTCCCAAAATGATGAATACAAGAGTAGATGGCGGTCAATTCGTGTAATGTACTTCACAATGTTTCTAAGCAGCGTTGGTAAGCCAATTTTATACCATTTATTTTATCCTAGCCACATTGCCTACCTTTTTAAAAGTGAATGACTGAAAGGATACCAGTAACTGCCTCTGGGAAAGTTGTTTGTCGTGGATGTGTGAGTCATAGATGTTAACCATAGCCCGAAACTGTTAATGGTATGTGACATTTATTAGTCTGTGTTTATGCTGTGCAACATGTTTAACGATCGATATAGCCTAGGCTTCATTTATTTGTGACTTCCTCTAGGTTTCACTATTGTCATCACGTCAGTTTGGCCGTATCTGCAAAAGGTGAAGTTGACGTTGATTTCCTGCTCTCGTCTTACAACTGTTTGGTTGAATATAAGAACCAACTAACTAACGTGTTCATACTCAATACTATTAATTTAACTTTTAAGTCCAATTTTAGACCTGAAAAGGAGAAGTGTGAGAAAAAAAAATAGCAAAGAAGAACCTCCCTGCTTTACTTCATAGAAATGGCAGAACACTGTATAAGCCATGTTTTTTGTTGGAAGTTGTGGGTATGCTATTTCACCCTCTCCCTTTTGAAATATAAATGTGAAGCTCTTGAAATAATCCTCAAAATTGTGACAAAATAATAGTGCATGCAACAACAACAACAACAAAAAACAGAAATTAGAATGGTTAAATAAGAGATAATGTCGCTCATGTCATCACAATCTACAGCATGACTGACACAGTGGTTCTCAAATTTACTCTATCTGCCCGTCTAGATTGATGACAGTGCCAATGCTAGCTTCCTTGGCTGGGTGGTGGCGGCCTACAGCCTGGGCCAGATGCTGGCGTCCCCCGTCTTTGGGCTCTGGTCCAATCACAGACCCAGGAGAGAACCGTTGGCCTGCTCTATTTTCATCAACGTCACAGCCAACATCTACTACTGCTACGTCTACCTACCCACATCACAGAACAAATACCACATGCTCATGTCTCGAGCTTTAGTCGGTTTTGGAGCAGGTGGGCTATGTCTCTGGTTTAGTCAGATGTAATACAGTATCACCAGTCGAAGTCAAGGGGCTCTTTCACTGCACACTTGTGCTTGCAGATTTTTCCTTTGGTTTTGTTGATTTGCTAAATCAGGGGTAGGCAACCCTGATCCCGGAGTGTCGCAGGCACTTCATATTTTTGATTTAGCCAACGTGGAAGACCGAGGTCTATTGGAATCACTGAACTTATCAATTAGCTCAGTTGGGTCAGGTGTGGTGCCTAGTTGTAAACACAATTATTACATTTCACATTTTAGTCATTTAGCAGACGCTCTTATCCAGAGCGACTTACAGTAGTGACTGGATACATTTTCACATTTTTTGTTTTTGTTCTTTCTGTACTGGTCCCCTGTGGGAATCGGGCCCACAACCCTGGCGTTGCATGTGCCACGGTCTGTCAACTGAGCCACACGGGACCATGCAGTACCTGCGACACTCCAGGAACATTGCCATTTTTCTCCCACCTGTATTGTTGGAACTAATCTAATTTGGACGTGCCTGTCTAATATTTCGTTGTTGGTCCTGTTTTTGTTGTTGTTGTTGCTTTTATAGGGAACGTAGCTGTTGTGAGGTCCTATGTTGCTGGAGCCACCTCACTGAAGGAGAGAAACAGTGCTATGGCTAACACAAGTGCCTGTCAGGCTCTGGGGTTCATTCTGGGTCCAGGTATGGTTGTTCTCCCTTTTCCCCATTACTCAGTCTCACAGTGTGAGTTGGCTGTCTTTCTACATTGGAGCACTGTTTGCTGACCTGGTACACGTGCACATTGTCAGCATTAGGTATTAACTATACAAGTATGTTCGGTCACAATGAGCCTATAAGGCTACGTCAATTGAGAGAGGTGTGAAGACTAGTCAACCTGATAGGGATTCAGCAGTTGATTAGCGAGTGTGACGATCTGCGGTAAAACTGAACTATGACGTAAGTGAGAATACAACAAACAAAAAAAACGGAACCAATTTTGTTCAATTTTGACATTGTACGACGCTAATCTCTGATAATCTCTGTACTAGCAACATAAATATTGTGTTGCAAACATTAAAAAAAAAAGAAATACAGCAAGATAAAGGAATGATTGTGATGAATGCTGGGAATTGCCAGGGACCTCACGATACGACATTGTCACCAATTTTTTTTTTTTTTTTTTTTTGGCGCCGATACGATATGTTTAGCAATTCTCACGATTCTATATGTATTGTGATGTTATTGAGATTTGATCTTCCAAACATATTGCTCGCCATATGTCTTGAGAGAGAGAGAGAGAGAGAGAGAGAGAGATTTTTCATTCATGATCATTCATGAAAATAAATTGCCTCCCTGTTTTAAAAAGAAGACGGAGAACAAGCTATGAAGGAGAAATACTGGAGTTTTGGTGAAGCTACAGCCGACCGGCACAAAAATAAAATTGCGATGTCCTCAATATGATAAATCATCAAATACAATATTCTGATATGTAACTCAATTGACCCCCCCTCCCAAACAGATCATTGTGTACAACGTGACATCATAGTGGAAAAAAGCTCATTAGACAGCAGCTAAGGTGTAATATATTTGAATTTGGTTTTTCAGCTCTCCAGGCCGGTTTGTCATTCATTGGTGAACAAGGTGTTAGCGTGAAGGTCATTGACCTACAGCTGAATATGTACACCGCCCCAGCTCTACTGGCTGCATTATTTGGCGTCATCAATATCCTGCTCGTCGTATTAGTACTGAGGTGAGCGGTTACATTTGGACCTTTTACTGACGTCTTGGATTTATCCAAATAACATCTTGGGATTTCACCCAAGTAGATTTATCATCTGGTCAAGTATATATTCATCTGACGATGTTGACTTGGATAGTACCACGGGTCTCTTTACTGCCATGCTGGGAGCAGGCATGATTCATGATTTGGGGGCGGTAAGGGTAGCCTAGTGGTTAGAGCATTGGACTAGCAACCGAAAGGTTAGATCGAATCCCTGAGCTGACAAGGTAAAAAAACATGATGTCCGTCTACCCCAGAACAAGCCAGTTAAACCCTGTTCCTCTAGGCTGTCATTGTAAATGAGAATGTGTTCTTAAACTGACTTGCCTAGTTAAATAATTAATAATTATTTCTTTTCAATAGGGAACACCAAGTTGACGACTATGGAAGACATATCAGAGCCATCAATTATGTGTCTGAAGGTACATACTTTGCCAAAAGGTTGAATAAATCAGAGCCTTGTCTGTTATGTAGTTGATACTACCTTGTATTTAACCAGTAACAGCTTGCATGAAGACCTATAGGACATACCTTTTTTAAAACAAGTTTGGAACATTGAGTGGTTGTGGATAGATTAGGCATGTTTTTTGTTTCTGTAGCTGAAACAAGATAAAGTAGTATGTTTGCTTTGGCTTGTAAAGTTGTTGAGTGCCATATCTTCACTCTTCTCTTACAGAAAGAATGGATGTCAGTCAGGAAACAGAAGGGAATATTGATCACGTTGCTGTTTTGACCTCCAATGTTCTATTTTTCATCATCATGTTCATTTTCGCGGTCTTTGAGACGTATGTACTCTTTATAGTCGCCGTGCCAATAATGTAGTATCAGCGGCAATGCATAACAATAATATCAGTATTTGTTGAATACTTGAAGCTCATTTAGAAACACACGACTGTCGGAAGTCACAAGTAAAAACCGGTGCAAGTTGTAAGTTGCTAATTTTCATCCCATTGTTTTTCCACACGTGTCATCTGTGGAGGGGTTTTCTACACTTTTTTTTATTTTCAGCATAGCCACACCCCTATCTATGGACATGTTCTCCTGGACTAGGAAGGATGCAGTGCTGTACAACGGTATCATACTGTCCTGCGTCGGCTTTGAGTCCATCCTGGTGTTTCTACTTGTGAAGGTTCTCTCTCAAAGGTAAGCCGTTCAAATCTAATTGTATTGGTCACGCAAGTGTTTAGCAGATGTTATTGCGGGTGTAGCGAAATGCTTGTGTTTATAGCTCCAACAGTGCAGTGATATCTAACAAGTAGTATATACCAATTTCACCACAATTACACACAAATCCAAAGTAAAATAATGGAATTAAGAATATATAAATATTTGAATGAGCAATGTCGGAGCAGCATAGACGAAGATACAGTAGAACACTTCACTGTTCATTTCATAATAATGAAAACAGTGACTGCCTGTGAGAGGGGGGGGGGGGGAACAATGTTAATTTGTGAATGCCACTGTCAGGATATAGTATTGAGCGTTGAATTGACTGTGCGTTGAGTACGAAAAGCACTGTTGTCTTCCAGGATTGGTGATCGTCCTGTGCTCCTTGGAGGCTTGGCTATCATATTCTGTGGCTTCTTTGTCCTGCTCCCATGGGGGAACCATTACCCTGCCATCCAGTGGGCAGGTATGGAATCGATGGCTTTTTGACCTGTCCTTTTACCTTTAGGTCGTTTAACGTCATGTGACAAATTAGCAGTCTTCACAATTCTTATAGGTTTTTTTGTGGGGGGTTCAAATTCAACTGTAAATACAGTATGTTAGCAGCATAGACTGAGCTATAGGACTGCAGGAATGAATACACCGGTAATGAGACAGTGTGCGTTATACTTACAGTGCCTTCCGAAAGTATTCATACCCCTTGACTTTTTGTTGTATTCATACCCCCACATTTTGTTGTTACAGCCTGCATTCAAAGTGGATTAAATTGTTTTGTTTTTCTCACATCTACACAACACAGTGACAAAGTCAAAACATGTTTTTAGAAATGGTTGCTAATTTATTGAAAATTTAAATACAGAAATATCTAATTTACGTAAGTATTCACACCCCTGAGTCAATACATGTTAGAATCGCCTTTGGCAGCGATTACAGCTGTGAGTCTTTGTAGGTAAGTCTAAGAGCTTTGCACACCTGGATTGTACAATATTTGCACAATATTATTAAAAAAGTTATTCAAAGGTTGTCAAGTTGGTGTTTGATCATTGATAGAAAGCAATTTTCAAGTCTTGCCATAGAGGCCACTCAAGAACATTCAATGCCGCCTTGGTAATTAACTCCATATTTGAAAGGTGAATTTGTCTCCATGTGTCCGTTGGAAAGCAGAGTGAACTAGGTTTTCCTCTGATTTTGCTTGTGCTTAGCTCTAGTCTGTTTCTTTTGATCATAAAAAACATCCTAGTCCTTGCTGATGACAAGCATACCCATAACATGATGCAGCCACCACCATACTTGAAAATATGAAGAGTGGTACTCAGACTGTTTTAAAGTCACCATTGGCCTCATGGTGAAATCCCTGCGCAGTTTCCTTCCTCTCCGGCAACTGAGTTAGGAAGGACACCTGTATCTTTGTAGTGACTTGGTATATTAATACACCATCCAAAGTGTAATTTAATAATTTCATCATGCTCAAAGGGATATTCGATGTTTGCTTTTTTTTAATTATTTTTTTTACCCATCTACCAATAGGTGCCCTTCATTGCGAGGCATTGGAAAACCTCCTTGGTCTTTGTGGTTGAATCTGTGTTTGAAATGCACTGCTCGACTGAGGGACCTTACAATTATCTGTATGTGTGGGGTACAGATAAAGGTCGTCATTAAAAAAATCATGTTAAACACTATTTCACAAAGAGTGAGTCCATGCAACTTATTATGTGACTTGTTAAGCAGATTTTTTACACCTAAATGATGTAGGCTTGCCATAACAAAAGGGTTGAATACTTATTGATTCAAGACATTTCCACGTTTTAATATTTAACTCATTTGTAAAAATGTATAAAAACATGATTCCATTCTGTGGTATTGTATGTAAGTAAGCCAGACGCACACAATCTCAATGTAATCCATTTTAAATTCAGGCTGTAACACAACAAAATGTGGGAAAAAAATCAAGGGGTGTGAATACTTTCTGAAGGCACTCTCTCTCAAAACAACACAGACCTCAAGAATGACACTGTCATCCACGAGACGTTTGCCCCAAACCCGGCGTTTGCCCCAACTCCGGTCTCCAACAGCTCCTTCGAGCCGACAGGCTGCCCTGCTGAACAGACATGGTGCCAGTATACCCCCGCCATTCACCTGGCACAGTTCCTTACCGCCGACGTCCTCATTGGAGCGGGCTACCCGGCCTGCAACGTGATATCCTACACGCTCTACTCCAAAATCCTAGGGTCCAAGCCTCAGGTATGTTCACGTGTTCAGAACACAGCTTCACCGTTGACACATATCTAATTCTAACGCTATCATACTGAACCAATTAAAGGGGGCATTGAGAGATCTAAGACTCTGTTAGCATTTTTAGCATTCCAACTCATTCATCCACTGTGGCGGTGTGTTCCGAATGACAGTACGTCCTTTGTCATGAATGGGGCTCTCATAGGCCATATTTTCATCGGAATGAGAGCGGATTTTTAATTATCTTATTGCCTGTATGTACTCCATACCTCCATTGTGACTCTCTGGACTCCTACTGCTTTGTGTTTTAATATTCTATGCCAGGGTTTTTCATAAAGGAATGAGAGGCTGGCACACAGAGTATTGCTGCTGCTGAGTGCTTTATTCATGCAACATAATTAGGCAATGTTTAGACCTGGATTCAAATATTATGCTTGTTGAAGTATTTGTTTTTACATACTTATTCTGTGTATTAGGGTATTTTCAAATAATGTTCCCGAATCAACTACTTCTATTTGAAAGTACTGTATTGTCAAACAATTTCCTATAAATACTGTTTGATTATTATTATTATTATTATTATTATTTTGTTTTTAAATGCTTGTTTCCAAATACATTTAAAATACCCCCAGGACCAATCAGACCTGGGCTCGTATCCACAAAGCGTCTCAGAGTAGGACCAATCAGACCTGGGCTCGTATCCACAACGCGTCTCAGAGTAGGACCAATCAGACCTGGGCTCGTATCCACAAAGCGTCTCAGAGTAGGACCAATCAGACCTGGGCTCGTATCCACAAAGCGTCTCAGAGTAGGACCAATCAGACCTGGGCTTATCCACAAAGCGTCTCAGAGTAGGACCAATCAGACCTGGGCTCGTATCCACAAAGCGTCTCAGAGTAGGACCAATCAGACCTGGGCTCGTATCCACAAAGCGTCTCAGAGTAGGACCAATCAGACCTGGGCTCGTATCCACAAAGCGTCTCAGAGTAGGACCAATCAGACCTGGGCTCGTATCCACAAAGCGTCTCAGAGTAGGACCAATCAGACCTGGGCTCGTATCCACAAAGCGTCTCAGAGTAGGACCAATCAGACCTGGGCTCGTATCCACAAAGCGTCTCAGAGTAGGACCAATCAGACCTGGGCTCGTATCCACAAAGCGTCTCAGAGTAGGACCAATCAGACCTGGGCTCGTATCCACAAAGCGTCTCAGAGTAGGACCAATCAGACCTGGGCTCGTATCCACAAAGCGTCTCAGAGTAGGACCAATCAGACCTGGGCTCGTATCCACAAAGCGTCTCAGAGTAGGAAATTGCACGTAAGTGCTGAGAATATAAATATTTATGTTAAGGGTTAAAATAAAAGCTAGGCTTTAAACCTCTTTAGTCATAAGAGTCCTAACCTAGTTGACAGATGTTTTTAGGAGACCTCATGAGCTGTCCTAACCAATTAAGCGTTATCAGCAGGCGACTTGATAATAGAAAAATACAGTGAGTCAGTGGTTCCTGCGCCACATGGAATTTGTTTAGGAGTTGTTAAAAGATTATTTTGATATTTCTATATGATCAATCCATAAATAATCCAGACCTACATGCAATTGTATCTATTGCTCTTTTGACAATGATTTCTCACAACGCCTAAAAAAATGTAACATGTTGAGAGGTCTTTATTTTTTTTTCTAGCTTTCTCCTCTCAACTGAAACTATTCTCCGGGTCCTTAGTGTACAAGCAAAAGTAGTGTTTTTTTTTTTTTTTTGTCAGTAAAGCTGATAGACTAAAGTTGATGTTTTGAGTCCATACCAATGTTTTAAATGCCATTAAAAGACAGTTTTTTTAATTACCCATCTGGCCCTTTTTAGTGGCGCCTCTAGCAATTTAATTGAGAGGGTTTTGGGGAAAGGTTTTCTGTCAACCCACAAGACATCAACTGGATACACACAGAGTGATAAATGAATACACACACACCACACAGACATGGGCAATCTGGAAATCTCTGGAAATGTATTGGTTGATATTGTGTTAGTTTTTTTTTTTTTTAAACCAATAGTGGCTAACCAGGGGTGGGATAATGTCAATGTTGCGTTGATTTAGCTAGTAACTGGGAGCTTGCGTTGTCCCGATACTCTCAGAATTGTTTGGCGAGCTAATCATAGGTGTGCTGTGAGCTACTGGTAATTCGCAATCGATCAGTTCGAGACCCCTGAGAGATCATATTAGGTTATCCCTTTGGTCATGCCTATAAGTTGGGAAATTGAAAGCATCTAGGGCTTATGTTAAAAGGTAGACTCAGTGAGAGGCTCTACCTCACTGCTGTTTTTGGTCCTGTAGCTAACCCGTGCACATGTGCAGTTACTGTGGGAGAGCGAATTGTTGCGTCTCGCTCATCTCAATATCCTCTCAGGTGCTGCTCGCGGTGGCAACGTCAGTCTAGCTTTAACTCTGTGTTCAATGAAAATGATAGATCTTTCAAACATTGTATGCAACTATAGAAACGGTGGACTCTAGCAAGAGGGTTTTTTGACTGGTTCAGAGTTCAATGTGCCACCATTTCGTGTTCTAAGAATCCAGATGATTAGGGGACAATCTAAATAGATTACTGGAGATGGGGAAAGGCTG
The DNA here is from genome assembly GCF_018296145.1 of Oncorhynchus tshawytscha. Taxonomy (NCBI): domain Eukaryota; kingdom Metazoa; phylum Chordata; class Actinopteri; order Salmoniformes; family Salmonidae; genus Oncorhynchus; species Oncorhynchus tshawytscha. The sequence continues at coordinate 35,737,586 of NC_056443.1, read as the reverse complement.
CAGGATAATGTTGTGTGCTTTGTCAGTCACGCACAACAATGGAAAGGAAAACATAAGTTGGCCAAGTGATAAACCCCTGTGTGTGAATGTGAGGATAATGTAGTGTGCATGTTTACTGCCTGTCCTGATTAGTGTGCGAGGCTGCTTACAGAAGGTCTAAAAATCTGTTTTGGGTCCATCCTGGGTCCACGTTGGGCTTTCAGCCTAGTCTGTGTCATGGTGCTGGGGGCCATAGTTCTCCTGGGAGCCCTCTACCACAAACTCATCTCCTTCGCCGTGCGTCACGGCAGGATCCTGGAGTAAGAAATGTAGACCCCACACCCATTTTAGGGCGGGGGGACGGGACTTTTTGTTGACTTTAATCCTAAAATGAAAAGCTTTCACTAATGAAGTTGCTGCCGGGGATGTGGTGACCGTTTCACAATGCCTGATAGTTTGTCACTCAGGTTGCATTCATCAACAGGAATAAGGAAGACTGGAGGGAGAAACTGCTGCTTAAATAGTCAAGGTGCTAATGAGTGGAGACAAGGAAGTTGCAAGGGAGGGGCGTGGCCAGCGTAGAGGAAAAACGTGGTTTCTACCATGAGCCTTTGCAACAGCAACATTGTTAAATGACTTGATGCCTACCGTGTACTGCCAAAATGATTTATTTGTTCAACAGGAGTGATGAGTGTGTTGATATAACGGTAATATTGTCAACATAAATTTTTTAACAAACATCAGAATTGGTAGAAAAAAAAAGAAAAGTTGTGCATGCCAACATATTAGGCAATAATTAGGAGTTAGGCAAAGTGATCGTGTCAGACAAATTATATCAAGTGTTTTACCATTGCAACATTTGATGTACGGTCACGTTCATCTGGGTGTCTGAAAACGTGCTATACAGTTCACAGCTGGCCATGCCTCTTCGTGATTGGTTATTTCCAATAATTTACAACGATGAGTGTCATCACCATCTTTCCTTTGCGGTACCTCAAACTGTCGTGACGACCAGCTGAGATGAACCCTTTTAGGAGTTGATGTTACTCCTGGCTCAGAGTTTGTCTGGTCAGTGTCTTACCAAGCTAATACCTACTGTGAGCTGGGGGGCTTTTTTTTGTTGTCTTAAAAACAGGTTTTAACAGGATTCTTAGGACCTTTTTATGCGATGCTTTGTGGATACGGGCTCTGGCTTCAAATGCATGGGAGTGTTTTTAAATATTTTGTATTTGAAAATACACTTCTATTTGAGTATTTACAAATAAATGTCCAAATATTCAAAGAAAATATATATCCCAATACTTACTGTATGTAAATGTATTGAATATTTTAAACCAGGTCTGGTTTATACTTCCCATTAATCTTTGTCAGGCCAACCACAGGCCTCTCATTCCTTCATATAATTTCAACCCGGTATTCTCAAGTGTGCATATCATATTTTTCTACGATGCCAGGTGTAACATTTAAAAAAAGTTCTCAGCTGGCTGGACTGGTACGGTGTGTGTAAAAGACTAGACTAGTACGGTGTGTGTAAAAGACAAGACTGGCACGGTGTGTGTAAAAGACTAGACTGGCACGGTGTGTGTAAAAGACTAGACTGGCACGGTGTGTGTAAAAGACTAGACTGGTGTGTGTAAAAGACTAGACTGGCACGGTGTGTGTAAAAGACTAGACTGGCACGGTGTGTGTAAAAGACTAGACTGGTACTGGCTACTGGTGTGTGTGTAAAAGACTAGACTGGACTGGTGTAAAAGACTAGACTGGCAAGGTGTGTGTAAAAAGCTAGACTGGCACGGTGTGTGTAAAAAGCTAGACTGGCACGGTGTGTGTAAAAAGCTAGACTGGTACAGTGTGTGAAAGTGAACAAAATGGAATAATCAACATGTGGGTCTTTTTTTTTCTCCTGTCCCCCAGGGTGTGTACATGGGGTGGTTGACAGCCTCTGGTAGCGGGGCCCGGACCCTGGGGCCCGTGTTCGTCTCCCAGGTGTACACAATCCTGGGTCCACGTTGGGCTTTCAGCCTCATCTGTGTCATGGTTGTGGGGGCCATACTTCTCCTGGGGGCCCTCTACCACAAACTCATCTCCTTCGCCGTGCGTCATGGCAGGATCCTGGAGTAAGAAATGTAGACCCCACACCCATTTTAGGGCGGGGGGACGGGACTTTTTGTCGACTTTAATCCTAAAATGAGAAGCTTTCACTAATGAAGTTGCTGCCGGGGATGTGGTGACAGTTTCACAATGCCTGATAGTTTGTCACTCAGGTTTGATATTGAAGATGTTTGGTCAAGAACAAAACGGTAGGGCCATTTATTTTCTCCTGAGTTGAGATGACTTCTCCAGTTGAAAAAGGAACTACTTCTTCTACCACTAAATGTATTGCAGTAACTGCTACTTCTCTGATTTTGTATGGAAAAGCAATTTCAAAATGTGCTCTATCTCTCTCTTTTTGAAAGTGTACTTGGCTTGTTTGGGGGACCACTGATTTAAACATCGGTTAATTGGTTAGTTTTTATGTTGTAAATGGTTTGAATAATGGTCACTTTTAGTATTGAAAAATATATGTACATGCATGTAGTTGAAGTGGCTGATTCCAACTGTGTCACTTTTTATTGAAATAATGGAAAACCTGTTATGTGAAATTGTGGGTATAAACTCAGCAAAAAAAGAAACTTTCCTTTTTCAGGACCCTGTCTTTCATAGATAATTTGTAAAAATCCAAATAACTTCACAGATCTTCATTGTAAAGGGTTTAAACACTGTTTCCCATGCTTGTTCTTTGAATCATAAACAATTAATGAACATGTACCTGTGGAACGGTCGTTAAGACACTAACAGCTTACAGACGGTAGGCAATTAAGGTCACAGTTCTGAAAACTTAAGACACTTACACCGAGGCCTGTACTCTGGAGCGGGATCGATTGAGGTGGAGCGTCCGTCGTGGTCTGGGGCGGTGGATCACAGCATCATTGGACTGAGCTTGTTGTCATTGCAGGCAATCTCAACACTGTGCGTTACAGGGAAGACATCCTTCTCCCTCATGTGGTACCCTTCCTGCAGGCTCATCCTGACATGACCCTCCAGCATGACAATGCCACCAGCCATGCTGCTCGTTCTGTGTGTGATTTCCTGCAAGTCAGGATGTCAGTGTTCTGCCGTGGCCAGCGAAGAGCCCGGATCTCAATCCCATTGAGCACGTCTGGGACCTGTTGGGTCAGAGGGTGAGGACTAGGGCCGTTCCCCCCCCAGAAATGTCTGGGAACTTGCAGGTGCCTTGGTGGAAGAGTAGGGTAACATCTCACAGCAAGAACTGGCAAATCTGGTGCAGTCCATGAGGAGGAGATGCACTGCAGTACTTAATGCAGCTGGTGGCCACACCAGATACTGACAGTTACTTTTGATTTTGTTCAGGGACACATTATTCCTTTTCTGTTAGTCACATGTCTGTGGAACTTGTTCAGTTTGTCTCAGTTGTTGAATCTTATGTTCATACAAATATTTGCATGTTAAGTTTGCTGAAAATAAACACAGTTGACAGTGAGAGGACGTTTAATTTTTTTTTTGCTGATTTTATATTGGAATATGTTATAAGAAGAGGTGCAACTCTTGCCTGTGAATTTAAATGCTAATGCATTGACATCATTGTTTTTTTAATCTATTAAAGTATCCATCATTTTTGTGAATGTTGAATAACAAAGAGTATTTAGAAACATATTTTTTGTTATACTAACAAGAGTCCTGCCTCTAGCACAGACTGGTAGGAACATTTCTACCACATCTTGACTTTGCTGTTCTTTGAAGCAGTCTTACATCCTGATAATTATTTGCTATCATGAGATTGTCATTTTTTTTACTATACATTGATAATGCCTACAGTAAGAATCCATCAATAAATGCAGTCGCATATTAAAATGGACCTGTTGTTTTGATTGAAAAAGGAAAGGTCTATTATATTATTCTGAGTGGCTGCGTGACCAGACTGGATACCTCTTCCCGATGGCCAAACTAAAAGTGTCTTGTGCACAGTGGTCGTTCTTTGTAAACTAGGGGACCAGTGAGGATTTCCTAAGCTGGACAACTAGTTACAGCTGTTAAGTCATTGATAATAATCAGCAACAAAAAATGTTTTATGTCATTACATTAAGATATAAAGGTGGGGATCAAAATTCACAAAGTTGATTTAAAACAAATCTGTGTTTAAGTCTTTTATCATGGTGTCTTGAGAGATTTGTCCAAAATCGTTTGTGATTTTTTTTTTAAACTGTCCTTTCATGTGTATTTTACTCTGGTAGCTTCTCTGCTGCTTTCCAATCCCTCTTCTCAGACACCCGTGTAGATGATTGTATGTCTTCATCAGCCTGTATAATTTTCACAATTCTGTCATCAAAATACATACAGTATATATTGACAGTTAACATTTATAATTTCTATAAATCAATTCTTTTGTTTTGTATCATTTTACCTGGATATGACACCGTTCAAACAGTTTATTTTGGATGGATATATAGATTTAACTTTTCTTTTGACACTTTACAGCCAAGTTTTGTGCTTTTAATACAGTATGTGTTCTTTATTTGACCATGCAAAATGTTTTTAAAACCACATTTTAATCGAAATGTCACTTAATGGGCAAATCTGAGGTTCAAACAATTATGATTACCCCACCTGGTTTTGGTAAATAAAAAAAAGAGGGACTGGGCTGGAGAAATATAACCATTCAAATTCAGACGATGGACCCGGGTTTGAGTCCCAGGTGGGATGGTGCCTGTGAGGCCATCGGAGAGGCGTGTGAGGGATTTAGTATAAAGAACGGTGGGGACACGCTCTGCCGAAGGAAAGGGGGTAGGGTAGCGACCTTCAATGATGTATACAAACACTAGATTGGTCAATGATAGGCCAATGATAGGCTTTGAACCAACGTCCGTATTGGTACTCAGAATCCTCAGAAGGAGCAGTCCTCCATAGGAATGAATGAATCGGATCTCTTGGTGTAACGGTTTAGTTGTTGGGTGTCAGTCACTGACCCTCCCCCCACGTACCTACAATTCCCAACCATACTCCCCTTATGTACAAGTCACAGGTAGCCCAATATGAGCAAATATGAAACCTTATTTCTAAATATGTCTTCTTTTTTAAAAATGCTTTTCTACTATGACATAAGGACCTTCATTTTGAGATTTCCAAATAGAAAGCCATGACCTGTAAGTGACCCACTGGGATCAAGCCAAACAGAGCAGTTATATGCTCTGACTCATGCCATGTTAATGAGTCTGCAGACAATCAATCAAATGTATTTATAAAGCTCTTCATCAGCCGATGTAAAAACCCCAGCCTAAAACCCCAAACCGCAAGCAATGCAGATGTAGAAGCACTGAAGCTAAGAAACTCTCCCTAGAAAGTCCAGAACCTAGGAAGAAACGGGCTCTGAGGGGTGGCCTGTCCTCTTATGGCTGTCCTGGGTGGAGAGTATAACAGAACATGGCCAAGATCTTCAAACGTTCATATATGACCAGCAGGGTCAGATAATAATAATCACAGTGGTTGTAGAGGGTGCAACAGGTCAGCACCTCAGGAGTAAATGTCAGTTGGCTTTTCATAGCTGATCAGAGTTAGAGACAGCAGATGCAGTAGAGAGAGAGTCCAAAATAGCAGGTCTGGGACAAGGAAGCACGTCCAGTGAACAGGTCAGGGTTCCATAGCCGCAGGCAGAACAGTTGAACACTTGCGCAGCAGCATGACCAGGTGGACTGGGGACAGCAAGGGGTCATCAGGCCAAGTAGTTATGGTCCTAGGGCTCAGGTCCTGAGAGAACGTAAAATTAACACAGGTCCCCGGATAGGACATGATAAATTCTCTCTTCCGCTGAGCTACAGGGAATGACTTGCTTTTGGGGAAACACTAGGCAAAAGTCATAAACTTGGCACAACTGCAGAAAAAGTTATACTCTTCTGAGTCAGCGACCTAAGGACTGTTGCAATCTCGAGAACTCTGCTGCTCCACCAACATTCCTATCAAAGGTCAACAAGTGAAGATTTCTTCTCTCAGGGAAAGATATTTTTTGTCAAGCACATGCCAAGGTGCACTGCTGACAAAAAGTTGGCGTAAGCCACAAGAAAAAGTACAATCCTTTGAACCAGATTTGAACCAGCGACCTAAGGATTACAGCAATTTCAACTACAGTCCTCCGCTCTACCAACTGAGCTATCGAAGGGTGACAAATGTAGTCAAACGCCATCACCTAGATGGTCAGAGGTTCGGCAGAAGCATATGTTCCCTTTAAGAAATGAATCTGCTGAGTTTGGTGGTGTCTTGGAGCTGCTGAGGATTGCCCCCAGGTCTTCGTACGTTCAACTAATGCTCTATTCCTCTGAGCTACATCCCCTTAGATTGCAAGTAGTTGCATTTGGGAATAGACAAAAAGTGAGCCGAGGAATAAAATCGCTGTTTAGCCCCCTCACTGCGAAATGTCTTTTTCTCTCTCCCTGTTGGTCTAGTGGTTAGGATTCGGTTCTTTTACCACAGCAGCCTGGGTTTGATTCCCGCTCAGGGAATGACTTGCTTTTGGGGAAACACTAGGCATAAGTCAAAAACTTGGCACAACTGCAGAAAAAGTTATACTCTTCTGAGTCAGCGACCTAAGGACTGTTGCAATCTCGAGAACTCTCTGCTGCTCTACCAACATTCCTATCAAAGGTCAACAAGTGAAGATTTCTTCTCTCAGGGAAAGATATTTTTTGTCAAGCACATGTCAAGGTGCACTGCTGTCAAAAAGTTGGCGTAAGCCACAAGAAAATGTACAATCCTTCGAGCCAGATTTGAACCAGCGACCTAAGGATTACAGCAATTTCACCTACAGTCCTCCGCTCTACCAACTGAGCTATCGAAGGATGACAAATGTAGTCAAACGCCATCACCTAGATGGTCAGAGGTTCGGCAGAAGCATATGTTCCCTTTAAGAAATGAATCTGCTGAGTTTGGTGGTGTCTTGGAGCTGCTGAGGATTGCCCCCAGGTCTTCGTACGTTCAACTAATGCTCTATTCCTCTGAGCTACATCCCCTTAGATTGCAAGTAGTTGCATTTGGGAATAGACAAAAAGTGAGCCGAGGAATAAAATCGCTGTTTAGCCCCCTCACTGCGAAATGTCTTTTTCTCTCTCCCTGTTGGTCTAGTGGTTAGGATTCGGTTCTTTTACCACCGTGGCATTGGTTTGATTCCCGCTCAGGGAATGACTTGCTTTTGGGGAAACACTAGGCATAAGTCAAAAACTTGGCACAACTGCAGAAAAAGTTATACTCTTCTGAGTCAGCGACCTAAGGACTGTTGCAATCTCGAGAACTCTCTGCTGCTCTACCAACATTCCTATCAAAGGTCAACAAGTGAAGATTTCTTCTCTCAGGGAAAGATATTTTTTGTCAAGCACATGTCAAGGTGCACTGCTGTCAAAAAGTTGGCGTAAGCCACAAGAAAATGTACAATCCTTCGAGCCGGATTTGAACCAGCGACCTAAGGATTACAGCAATTTCACCTACAGTCCTCCGCTCTACCAACTGAGCTATCGAAGGATGACAAATGTAGTCAAACGCCATCACCTAGATGGTCAGAGGTTCGGCAGAAGCATATGTTCCCTTTAAGAAATGAATCTGCTGAGTTTGGTGGTTGTCTTGGAGCTGCTGAGGATTGCCCCCAGGTCTTCGTCTTCAACTAGTTATTCCTCTGACTAATGCAGTCAACTAATGCTTTGGGAATATTCCTCTGAGCTACATCCCCTTAGATTGCAAGTAGTTGCATTTGGTACAGAAGCATAGGCAAAACAGTGATGATATCGAGTAAGTAAAATATGAGCTGTTTAGCCCCCTCACTGTTAAATGTCTTTTCTCTCTCTCCCTGTTGGTCAGTAGTGGTTGAGATTCGGTTAAGTAACTTTTACCACCGTAGCATTGGTTTGATTCCCTAGTGATCAGGGAATGACTTGCAATTCCCATGAAACACTGGCATAAGTCAAAAACTTGGCACAACTGCTCAAAAAGTTATACTGGCTTCTGAGTCAGCGCCTAAGGACTGTTTTTCAATCTCTCTGAGAACTCTCTGCTGCTCTACAGCCTGAACATTCCTCGGGTCAAGGATCCAAGTGAAGAAATTATTTTCTTCTCTCAGGTGAAAGTGTTGTTTGGAGGCTGTTAATTTTACAGGTAGTTTGCCCCCAGGTGATGCGTTGTCAAGACCTCACTAAGCACTGCTGTCAAAAAGTTGAGGGCGTAAGTTGCCATACCAGAAAATGTACAATCCTTCAGAGCTCTCTGATTTGAACCTGTAGACCTTTGGATTTTTGGGACAAGCAATTTCACCTCCTGTCAAGTCCTCTGTCGCTCTACCAACTGAGCTATCTGTGGATGACCAAAGTTTGTCTGTCAAACGCCAGCTATCTCACCCATCACCTAGATGGTCAGAGGTTCGGCAGAAGCATATGTTCCCTTTAAGAAATGAATCTGCTGAGTTTGGTGGTGTCTTGGAGCTGCTGAGGATTGCCCCCAGGTCTTCGTACGTTCAACTAATGCTCTATTCCTCTGAGCTACATCCCCTTAGATTGCAAGTAGTTGCATTTGGGAATAGACAAAAAGTGAGCCGAGGAATAAAATCGCTGTTTAGCCCCCTCACTGCGAAATGTCTTTTTCTCTCTCCCTGTTGGTCTAGTGGTTAGGATTCGGTTCATTTACCACCGTGGCATTGGTTTGATTCCCGCTCAGGGAATGACTTGCTTTTGGGGAAACACTAGGCAAAAGTCAAAAACTTGGCACAACTGCAGAAAAAGTTATACTCTTCTGAGTCAGCGACCTAAGGACTGTTGCAATCTCGAGAACTCTCTGCTGCTCTACCAACATTCCTATCAAAGGTCAAGGTGCACTGCTGTCAAAAAGTTGGCGTAAGCCACAAGAAAATGTACAATCCTTCGAGCCGGATTTGAACCAGCAACCTAAGGATTACAGCAATTTCACCTACAGTCCTCCGCTCTACCAACTGAGCTATCGAAGGACGACAACTGTAGTCAAACGCCATCACCTAAATGGTCAGAGGTTCGGCAGAAGCATATGTTCCCTTTAAGAAATGAATCTGCTGAGTTTGGTGGTGTCTTGGAGCTGCTGAGGATTGCCCCCAGGTCTTCGTACGTTCAACTAATGCTCTATTCCTCTGAGCTACATCCCCTTAGATTGCAAGTAGTTGCATTTGGGAATAGACAAAAAGTGAGCCGAGGAATAAAATCGCTGTTTAGCCCCCTCACTGCGAAATGTCTTTTTCTCTCTCCCTGTTGGTCTAGTGGTTAGGATTCGGTTCTTTTACCACCGCGGCCTGGGTTTGATTCCCGCTCAGGGAATGACTTGCTTTTGGGGAAACACTAGGCATAAGTCAAAAACTTGGCACAACTGCAGAAAAAGTTATACTCTTCTGAGTCAGCGACCTAAGGACTGTTGCAATCTCGAGAACTCTCTGCTGCTCTACCAACATTCCTATCAAAGGTCAACAAGTGAAGATTTCTTCTCTCAGGGAAAGATATTTTTTGTCAAGCACATGTCAAGGTGCACTGCTGTCAAAAAGTTGGCGTAAGCCACAAGAAAATGTACAATCCTTCGAGCCGGATTTGAACCAGCGACCTAAGGATTACAGCAATTTCACCTACAGTCCTCCGCTCTACCAACTGAGCTATCGAAGGATGACAAATGTAGTCAAACGCCATCACCTAGATGGTCAGAGGTTCGGCAGAAGCATATGTTCCCTTTAAGAAATGAATCTGCTGAGTTTGGTGGTGTCTTGGAGCTGCTGAGGATTGCCCCCAGGTCTTCGTACGTTCAACTAATGCTCTATTCCTCTGAGCTACATCCCAAAAGTGTAGATAAAAGTAGTTGCATTTGGGAATAGACAAAAAGTGAGCTAAAATCAGTTTAGCCCCCTGAATAAAATCTATGCTAGCCCTAAACTGTGGCATAAAAACTCTTTTTCTCTCTCCTGTTGGTGTCAGTGGTTAGGATTCGGTTCTTTTACCACCGCAGCCTGGGTTTGATTCCCGCTCAGGGAATGACTTGCTTTGGGGAAACACTAGGCATAAGTCAAAAAACTGCAGGTTATGGCTGTTTAACAGTCTGCAGAAAAAGTTATACTCTTCTGAGTCACCTGCGACCTAAGGACTGACAAAAAGGGAGAACTCTCTGCTGCTCTACCAACATTCCCTATCAAAGGTCAACAAGTGAAGATTTCTTCTCTCAGGGAAAGATATTTTTGTCAACATGTCAAGGTGCAAGGTGCAAAAAAGTTAAAGGCGTAAAGCCACAAGAAAATGTACAATCCTTCCTGAGGTTGAAGAGGATTTGAACCAGCTGTCAAAAAGTTGGCGTAAGCCCAAGAAAGGATTACAGCAATTTCACCTACAGTCCTCCGCTCTACCAACTGAGCTATCGAAGGATGACAAATGTAGTCAAACGCCATCACCTAGATGGTCAGAGGTTCGGCAGAAGCATATGTTCCCTTTAAGAAATGAATCTGCTGAGTTTGGTGGTGTCTTGGAGCTGCTGAGGATTGCCCCCAGGTCTTCGTACGTTCAACTAATGCTCTATTCCTCTGAGCTACATCCCCTTAGATTGCAAGTAGTTGCATTTGGGAATAGACAAAAAGTGAGCCGAGGAATAAAATCGCTGTTTAGCCCCCTCACTGCGAAATGTCTTTTTCTCTCTCCCTGTTGGTCTAGTGGTTAGGATTCGGTTCTTTTACCACCGTGGCCTGGGTTTGATTCCCGCTCAGGGAATGACTTGCTTTTGGGGAAACACTAGGCATAAGTCAAAAACTTGGCACAACTGCAGAAAAAGTTATACTCTTCTGAGTCAGCGACCTAAGGACTGTTGCAATCTCGAGAACTCTCTGCTGCTCTACCAACATTCCTATCAAAGGTCAAGGTGCACTGCTGTCAAAAAGTTGGCGTAAGCCACAAGAAAATGTACAATCCTTCGAGCCGGATTTGAACCAGCAACCTAAGGATTACAGCAATTTCACCTACAGTCCTCCACTCTACCAGCTGAGCTATCGAAGGGTGACAAATGCAGTCAAACGCCATCACCTAGATGGTCAGAGGTTCGGCAGAAGCATATGTTCCCTTTAAGAAATGAATCTGCTGAGTTTGGTGGTGTCTTGGAGCTGCTGAGGATTGCCCCCAGGTCTTCGTACGTTCAACTAATGCTCTATTCCTCTGAGCTACATCCCCTTAGATTGCAAGTAGTTGCATTTGGGAATAGACAAAAAGTGAGCCGAGGAATAAAATCACTGTTTAGCCCCCTCACTGCGAAATGTCTTTTTCTCTTTCCCTGTTGGTCTAGTGGTTAGGATTCGGTTATTTTACCACCGTAGCCTGGGTTTGATTCCCGCTCAGGGAATGACTTGCTTTTGGGGAAACACTAGGCATAAGTCAAAAACTTGGCACAACTGCAGAAAAAGTTATACTCTTCTGAGTCAGCGACCTAAGGACTGTTGCAATCTCGAGAACTCTCTGCTGCTCTACCAACATTCCTATCAAAGGTCAACAAGTGAAGATTTCTTCTCTCAGGGAAAGATATTTTTTGTCAAGCACATGTCAAGGTGCACTGCTGTCAAAAAGTTGGCGTAAGCCACAAGAAAATGTACAATCCTTCGAGCCGGATTTGAACCAGCGACCTAAGGATTACAGCAATTTCACCTACAGTCCTCCGCTCTACCAACTGAGCTATCGAAGGATGACAAATGTAGTCAAACGCCATCACCTAGATGGTCAGAGGTTCGGCAGAAGCATATGTTCCCTTTAAGAAATGAATCTGCTGAGTTTGGTGGTGTCTTGGAGCTGCTGAGGATTGCCCCCAGGTCTTCGTACGTTCAACTAATGCTCTATTCCTCTGAGCTACATCCCCTTAGATTGCAAGTAGTTGCATTTGGGAATAGACAAAAAGTGAGCCGAGGAATAAAATCGCTGTTTAGCCCCCTCACTGCGAAATGTCTTTTCTCTCTCCCTGTTGGTCTAGTGGTTAGGATTCGGTTCTTTTACCACCGCAGCCTGGGTTTGATTCCCGCTCAGGGAATGACTTGCTTTTGGGGAAACACTAGGCATAAGTCAAAAACTTGGCACAACTGCGAAAAAGTTATACTCTTCTGAGTCAGCGACCTAAGGACTGTTGCAATCTCGAGAACTCTCTGCTGCTCTACCAACATTCCTATCAAAGGTCAACAAGTGAAGATTTCTTCTCTCAGGGAAAGATATTTTTGTCAAGCACATGTCAAGGTGCACTGCTGTCAAAAAGTTGGCGTAAGCCACAAGAAAATGTACAATCCTTCGAGCCGGATTTGAACCAGCGACCTAAGGATTACAGCAATTTCACCTACAGTCCTCCGCTCTACCAACTGAGCTATCGAAGGATGACAAATGTAGTCAAACGCCATCACCTAGATGGTCAGAGGTTCGGCAGAAGCATATGTTCCCTTTAAGAAATGAATCTGCTGAGTTTGGTGGTGTCTTGGAGCTGCTGAGGATTGCCCCCAGGTCTTCGTACGTTCAACTAATGCTCTATTCCTCTGAGCTACATCCCCTTAGATTGCAAGTAGTTGCATTTGGGAATAGACAAAAAGTGAGCCGAGGAATAAAATCGCTGTTTAGCCCCCTCACTGCGAAATGTCTTTTTCTCTCTCCCTGTTGGTCTAGTGGTTAGGATTCGGTTCTTTTACCACCGTGGCCTGGGTTTGATTCCCGCTCAGGGAATGACTTGCTTTTGGGGAAACACTAGGCATAAGTCAAAAACTTGGCACAACTGCAGAAAAAGTTATACTCTTCTGAGTCAGCGACCTAAGGACTGTTGCAATCTCGAGAACTCTCTGCTGCTCTACCAACATTCCTATCAAAGGTCAACAAGTGAAGATTTCTTCTCTCAGGGAAAGATCATTTTTGTCAAGCACATGTCAAGGTGCACTGCTGTCAAAAAGTTGGCGTAAGCCACAAGAAAATGTACAATCCTTCGAGCCGGATTTGAACCAGCGACCTAAGGATTACAGCAATTTCACCTACAGTCCTCCGCTCTACCAACTGAGCTATCGAAGGATGACAAATGTAGTCAAACGCCATCACCTAGATGGTCAGAGGTTCGGCAGAAGCATATGTTCCCTTTAAGAAATGAATCTGCTGAGTTTGGTGGTGTCTTGGAGCTGCTGAGGATTGCCCCCAGGTCTTCGTACGTTCAACTAATGCTCTATTCCTCTGAGCTACATCCCCTTAGATTGCAAGTAGTTGCATTTGGGAATAGACAAAAAGTGAGCCGAGGAATAAAATCGCTGTTTAGCCCCCTCACTGCGAAATGTCTTTTTCTCTCTCCCTGTTGGTCTAGTGGTTAGGATTCGGTTCTTTTACCACCGCAGCCTGGGTTTGATTCCCGCTCAGGGAATGACTTGCTTTTGGGGAAACACTAGGCATAAGTCAAAAACTTGGCACAACTGCAGAAAAAGTTATACTCTTCTGAGTCAGCGACCTAAGGACTGTTGCAATCTCGAGAACTCTCTGCTGCTCTACCAACATTCCTATCAAAGGTCAACAAGTGAAGATTTCTTCTCTCAGGGAAAGATCATTTTTGTCAAGCACATGTCAAGGTGCACTGCTGTCAAAAAGTTGGCGTAAGCCACAAGAAAATGTACAATCCTTCGAGCCGGATTTGAACCAGCGACCTAAGGATTACAGCAATTTCACCTACAGTCCTCCGCTCTACCAACTGAGCTATCGAAGGATGACAAATGTAGTCAAACGCCATCACCTAGATGGTCAGAGGTTCGGCAGAAGCATATGTTCCCTTTAAGAAATGAATCTGCTGAGTTTGGTGGTGTCTTGGAGCTGCTGAGGATTGCCCCCAGGTCTTCGTACGTTCAACTAATGCTCTATTCCTCTGAGCTACATCCCCTTAGATTGCAAGTAGTTGCATTTGGGAATAGACAAAAAGTGAGCCGAGGAATAAAATCGCTGTTTAGCCCCCTCACTGCGAAATGTCTTTTTCTCTCTCCCTGTTGGTCTAGTGGTTAGGATTCGGTTCTTTTACCACAGCAGCCTGGGTTTGATTCCCGCTCAGGGAATGACTTGCTTTTGGGAACACTAGGCATAAGTCAAAAACTTGGCACAACTGCAGAAAAAGTTATACTCTTCTGAGTCAGCGACCTAAGGACTGTTGCAATCTCGAGAACTCTCTGCTGCTCTACCAACATTCCTATCAAAGGTCAACAAGTGAAGATTTCTTCTCTCAGGGAAAGATCATTTTTGTCAAGCACATGTCAAGGTGCACTGCTGTCAAAAAGTTGGCGTAAGCCACAAGAAAATGTACAATCCTTCGAGCCGGATTTGAACCAGCGACCTAAGGATTACAGCAATTTCACCTACAGTCCTCCGCTCTACCAACTGAGCTATCGAAGGATGACAAATGTAGTCAAACGCCATCACCTAGATGGTCAGAGGTTCGGCAGAAGCATATGTTCCCTTTAAGAAATGAATCTGCTGAGTTTGGTGGTGTCTTGGAGCTGCTGAGGATTGCCCCCAGGTCTTCGTACGTTCAACTAATGCTCTATTCCTCTGAGCTACATCCCCTTAGATGCAAGTAGTTGCATTTGGGAATAGACAAAAAGTGAGCCGAGGAATAAAATCGCTGTTTAGCCCCCTCACTGCGAAATGTCTTTTTCTCTCTCCCTGTTGGTCTAGTGGTTAGGATTCGGTTCTTTTACCACAGCAGCCTGGGTTTGATTCCCGCTCAGGGAATGACTTGCTTTTGGGGAAACACTAGGCATAAGTCAAAAACTTGGCACAACTGCAGAAAAAGTTATACTCTTCTGAGTCAGCGACCTAAGGACTGTTGCAATCTCGAGAACTCTCTGCTGCTCTACCAACATTCCTATCAAAGGTCAACAAGTGAAGATTTCTTCTCTCAGGGAAAGATCATTTTTGTCAAGCACATGTCAAGGTGCACTGCTGTCAAAAAGTTGGCGTAAGCCACAAGAAAATGTACAATCCTTCGAGCCGGATTTGAACCAGCGACCTAAGGATTACAGCAATTTCACCTACAGTCCTCCGCTCTACCAACTGAGCTATCGAAGGATGACAAATGTAGTCAAACGCCATCACCTAGATGGTCAGAGGTTCGGCAGAAGCATATGTTCCCTTTAAGAAATGAATCTGCTGAGTTTGGTGGTGTCTTGGAGCTGCTGAGGATTGCCCCCAGGTCTTCGTACGTTCAACTAATGCTCTATTCCTCTGAGCTACATCCCCTTAGATTGCAAGTAGTTGCATTTGGGAATAGACAAAAAGTGAGCCGAGGAATAAAATCGCTGTTTAGCCCCCTCACTGCGAAATGTCTTTTTCTCTCTCCCTGTTGGTCTAGTGGTTAGGATTCGGTTCTTTTACCACCGCAGCCTGGGTTTGATTCCCGCTCAGGGAATGACTTGCTTTTGGGGAAACACTAGGCATAAGTCAAAAACTTGGCACAACTGCAGAAAAAGTTATACTCTTCTGAGTCAGCGACCTAAGGACTGTTGCAATCTCGAGAAGTCTCTGCTGCTCTACCAACATTCCTATCAAAGGTCAACAAGTGAAGATTTCTTCTCTCAGGGAAAGATATTTTTGTCAAGCACATGTCAAGGTGCACTGCTGTCAAAAAGTTGGCGTAAGCCACAAGAAAATGTACAATCCTTCGAGCCGGATTTGAACCAGCGACCTAAGGATTACAGCAATTTCACCTACAGTCCTCCGCTCTACCAACTGAGCTATCGAAGGATGACAAATGTAGTCAAACGCCATCACCTAGATGGTCAGAGGTTCGGCAGAAGCATATGTTCCCTTTAAGAAATGAATCTGCTGAGTTTGGTGGTGTCTTGGAGCTGCTGAGGATTGCCCCCAGGTCTTCGTACGTTCAACTAATGCTCTATTCCTCTGAGCTACATCCCCTTAGATTGCAAGTAGTTGCATTTGGGAATAGACAAAAAGTGAGCCGAGGAATAAAATCGCTGTTTAGCCCCCTCACTGCGAAATGTCTTTTTCTCTCTCCCTGTTGGTCTAGTGGTTAGGATTCGGTTCTTTTACCACAGCAGCCTGTTTGATTCCCGCTCAGGGAATGACTTGCTTTTGGGGAAACACTAGGCATAAGTCAAAAACTTGGCACAACTGCAGAAAAAGTTATACTCTTCTGAGTCAGCGACCTAAGGACTGTTGCAATCTCGAGAACTCTCTGCTGCTCTACCAACATTCCTATCAAAGGTCAACAAGTGAAGATTTCTTCTCTCAGGGAAAGATCATTTTTGTCAAGCACATGTCAAGGTGCACTGCTGTCAAAAAGTTGGCGTAAGCCACAAGAAAATGTACAATCCTTCGAGCCGGATTTGAACCAGCGACCTAAGGATTACAGCAATTTCACCTACAGTCCTCCGCTCTACCAACTGAGCTATCGAAGGATGACAAATGTAGTCAAACGCCATCACCTAGATGGTCAGAGGTTCGGCAGAAGCATATGTTCCCTTTAAGAAATGAATCTGCTGAGTTTGGTGGTGTCTTGGAGCTGCTGAGGATTGCCCCCAGGTCTTCGTACGTTCAACTAATGCTCTATTCCTCTGAGCTACATCCCCTTAGATTGCAAGTAGTTGCATTTGGGAATAGACAAAAAGTGAGCCGAGGAATAAAATCGCTGTTTAGCCCCCTCACTGCGAAATGTCTTTTTCTCTCTCCCTGTTGGTCTAGTGGTTAGGATTCGGTTCTTTTACCACAGCAGCCTGGGTTTGATTCCCGCTCAGGGAATGACTTGCTTTTGGGGAAACACTAGGCATAAGTCAAAAACTTGGCACAACTGCAGAAAAAGTTATACTCTTCTGAGTCAGCGACCTAAGGACTGTTGCAATCTCGAGAACTCTCTGCTGCTCTACCAACATTCCTATCAAAGGTCAACAAGTGAAGATTTCTTCTCTCAGGGAAAGATAATTTTTGTCAAGCACATGTCAAGGTGCACTGCTGTCAAAAAGTTGGCGTAAGCCACAAGAAAATGTACAATCCTTCGAGCCGGATTTGAACCAGCGACCTAAGGATTACAGCAATTTCACCTACAGTCCTCCGCTCTACCAGCTGAGCTATCGAAGGATGACAAATGTAGTCAAACGCCATCACCTAGATGGTCAGAGGTTCGGCAGAAGCATATGTTCCCTTTAAGAAATGAATCTGCTGAGTTTGGTGGTGTCTTGGAGCTGCTGAGGATTGCCCCCAGGTCTTCGTACGTTCAACTAATGCTCTATTCCTCTGAGCTACATCCCCTTAGATTGCAAGTAGTTGCATTTGGGAATAGACAAAAAGTGAGCCGAGGAATAAAATCGCTGTTTAGCCCCCTCACTGCGAAATGTCTTTTTCTCTCTCCCTGTTGGTCTAGTGGTTAGGATTCGGTTCTTTTACCACCGCGGCCTGGTTTTGATTCCCGCTCAGGGAATGACTTGCTTTTGGGGAAACACTAGGCATAAGTCAAAAACTTGGCACAACTGCAGAAAAAGTTATACTCTTCTGAGTCAGCGACCTAAGGACTGTTGCAATCTCGAGAACTCTCTGCTGCTCTACCAACATTCCTATCAAAGGTCAACAAGTGAAGATTTCTTCTCTCAGGGAAAGATAATTTTTGTCAAGCACATGTCAAGGTGCACTGCTGTCAAAAAGTTGGCGTAAGCCACAAGAAAATGTACAATCCTTCGAGCCGGATTTGAACCAGCGACCTAAGGATTACAGCAATTTCACCTACAGTCCTCCGCTCTACCAACTGAGCTATCGAAGGATGACAAATGTAGTCAAACGCCATCACCTAGATGGTCAGAGGTTCGGCAGAAGCATATGTTCCCTTTAAGAAATGAATCTGCTGAGTTTGGTGGTGTCTTGGAGCTGCTGAGGATTGCCCCCAGGTCTTCGTACGTTCAACTAATGCTCTATTCCTCTGAGCTACATCCCCTTAGATTGCAAGTAGTTGCATTTGGGAATAGACAAAAAGTGAGCCGAGGAATAAAATCGCTGTTTAGCCCCCTCACTGCGAAATGTCTTTTTCTCTCTCCCTGTTGGTCTATGGTTAGGATTCGGTTCTTTTACCACCGCAGCCTGGGTTTGATTCCCGCTCAGGGAATGACTTGCTTTTGGGGAAACACTAGGCATAAGTCAAAAACTTGGCACAACTGCAGAAAAAGTTATACTCTTCTGAGTCAGCGACCTAAGGACTGTTGCAATCTCGAGAACTCTCTGCTGCTCTACCAACATTCCTATCAAAGGTCAACAAGTGAAGATTTCTTCTCTCAGGGAAAGATCATTTTTGTCAAGCACATGTCAAGGTGCACTGCTGTCAAAAAGTTGGCGTAAGCCACAAGAAAATGTACAATCCTTCGAGCCGGATTTGAACCAGCGACCTAAGGATTACAGCAATTTCACCTACAGTCCTCCGCTCTACCAACTGAGCTATCGAAGGATGACAAATGTAGTCAAACGCCATCACCTAGATGGTCAGAGGTTCGGCAGAAGCATATGTTCCCTTTAAGAAATGAATCTGCTGAGTTTGGTGGTGTCTTGGAGCTGCTGAGGATTGCCCCCAGGTCTTCGTACGTTCAACTAATGCTCTATTCCTCTGAGCTACATCCCCTTAGATTGCAAGTAGTTGCATTTGGGAATAGACAAAAAGTGAGCCGAGGAATAAAATCGCTGTTTAGCCCCCTCACTGCGAAATGTCTTTTTCTCTCTCCCTGTTGGTCTAGTGGTTAGGATTCGGTTCTTTTACCACCGCAGCCTGGGTTTGATTCCCGCTCAGGGAATGACTTGCTTTTGGGGAAACACTAGGCATAAGTCAAAAACTTGGCACAACTGCAGAAAAAGTTATACTCTTCTGAGTCAGCGACCTAAGGACTGTTGCAATCTCGAGAACTCTCTGCTGCTCTACCAACATTCCTATCAAAGGTCAACAAGTGAAGATTTCTTCTCTCAGGGAAAGATCATTTTTGTCAAGCACATGTCAAGGTGCACTGCTGTCAAAAAGTTGGCGTAAGCCACAAGAAAATGTACAATCCTTCGAGCCGGATTTGAACCAGCGACCTAAGGATTACAGCAATTTCACCTACAGTCCTCCGCTCTACCAACTGAGCTATCGAAGGATGACAAATGTAGTCAAACGCCATCACCTAGATGGTCAGAGGTTCGGCAGAAGCATATGTTCCCTTTAAGAAATGAATCTGCTGAGTTTGGTGGTGTCTTGGAGCTGCTGAGGATTGCCCCCAGGTCTTCGTACGTTCAACTAATGCTCTATTCCTCTGAGCTACATCCCCTTAGATTGCAAGTAGTTGCATTTGGGAATAGACAAAAAGTGAGCCGAGGAATAAAATCGCTGTTTAGCCCCCTCACTGCGAAATGTCTTTTTCTCTCTCCCTGTTGGTCTAGTGGTTAGGATTCGGTTCTTTTACCACAGCAGCCTGGGTTTGATTCCCGCTCAGGGAATGACTTGCTTTTGGGGAAACACTAGGCATAAGTCAAAAACTTGGCACAACTGCAGAAAAAGTTATACTCTTCTGAGTCAGCCCTAAGGACTGTTGCAATCTCGAGAACTCTCTGCTGCTCTACCAACATTCCTATCAAAGGTCAACAAGTGAAGATTTCTTCTCTCAGGGAAAGATATTTTTGTCAAGCACATGTCAAGGTGCACTGCTGTCAAAAAGTTGGCGTAAGCCACAAGAAAATGTACAATCCTTCGAGCCGGATTTGAACCAGCGACCTAAGGATTACAGCAATTTCACCTACAGTCCTCCGCTCTACCAACTGAGCTATCGAAGGATGACAAATGTAGTCAAACGCCATCACCTAGATGGTCAGAGGTTCGGCAGAAGCATATGTTCCCTTTAAGAAATGAATCTGCTGAGTTTGGTGGTGTCTTGGAGCTGCTGAGGATTGCCCCCAGGTCTTCGTACGTTCAACTAATGCTCTATTCCTCTGAGCTACATCCCCTTAGATTGCAAGTAGTTGCATTTGGGAATAGACAAAAAGTGAGCCGAGGAATAAAATCGCTGTTTAGCCCCCTCACTGCGAAATGTCTTTTTCTCTCTCCCTGTTGGTCTAGTGGTTAGGATTCGGTTCTTTTACCACAGCAGCCTGGGTTTGATTCCCGCTCAGGGAATGACTTGCTTTTGGGGAAACACTAGGCATAAGTCAAAAACTTGGCACAACTGCAGAAAAAGTTATACTCTTCTGAGTCAGCGACCTAAGGACTGTTGCAATCTCGAGAACTCTCTGCTGCTCTACCAACATTCCTATCAAAGGTCAACAAGTGAAGATTTCTTCTCTCAGGGAAAGATCATTTTTGTCAAGCACATGTCAAGGTGCACTGCTGTCAAAAAGTTGGCGTAAGCCACAAGAAAATGTACAATCCTTCGAGCCGGATTTGAACCAGCGACCTAAGGATTACAGCAATTTCACCTACAGTCCTCCGCTCTACCAACTGAGCTATCGAAGGATGACAAATGTAGTCAAACGCCATCACCTAGATGGTCAGAGGTTCGGCAGAAGCATATGTTCCCTTTAAGAAATGAATCTGCTGAGTTTGGTGGTGTCTTGGAGCTGCTGAGGATTGCCCCCAGGTCTTCGTACGTTCAACTAATGCTCTATTCCTCTGAGCTACATCCCCTTAGATTGCAAGTAGTTGCATTTGGGAATAGACAAAAAGTGAGCCGAGGAATAAAATCGCTGTTTAGCCCCCTCACTGCGAAATGTCTTTTTCTCTCTCCCTGTTGGTCTAGTGGTTAGGATTCGGTTCTTTTACCACAGCAGCCTGGGTTTGATTCCCGCTCAGGGAATGACTTGCTTTTGGGGAAACACTAGGCATAAGTCAAAAACTTGGCACAACTGCAGAAAAAGTTATACTCTTCTGAGTCAGCGACCTAAGGACTGTTGCAATCTCGAGAACTCTCTGCTGCTCTACCAACATTCCTATCAAAGGTCAACAAGTGAAGATTTCTTCTCTCAGGGAAAGATATTTTTTGTCAAGCACATGTCAAGGTGCACTGCTGTCAAAAAGTTGGCGTAAGCCACAAGAAAATGTACAATCCTTCGAGCCGGATTTGAACCAGCGACCTAAGGATTACAGCAATTTCACCTACAGTCCTCCGCTCTACCAACTGAGCTATCGAAGGATGACAAATGTAGTCAAACGCCATCACCTAGATGGTCAGAGGTTCGGCAGAAGCATATGTTCCCTTTAAGAAATGAATCTGCTGAGTTTGGTGGTGTCTTGGAGCTGCTGAGGATTGCCCCCAGGTCTTCGTACGTTCAACTAATGCTCTATTCCTCTGAGCTACATCCCCTTAGATTGCAAGTAGTTGCATTTGGGAATAGACAAAAAGTGAGCCGAGGAATAAAATCGCTGTTTAGCCCCCTCACTGCGAAATGTCTTTTTCTCTCTCCCTGTTGGTCTAGTGGTTAGGATTCGGTTCTTTTACCACCGCGGCCTGGGTTTGATTCCCGCTCAGGGAATGACTTGCTTTTGGGGAAACACTAGGCATAAGTCAAAAACTTGGCACAACTGCAGAAAAAGTTATACTCTTCTGAGTCAGCGACCTAAGGACTGTTGCAATCTCGAGAACTCTCTGCTGCTCTACCAACATTCCTATCAAAGGTCAACAAGTGAAGATTTCTTCTCTCAGGGAAAGATATTTTTTGTCAAGCACATGTCAAGGTGCACTGCTGTCAAAAAGTTGGCGTAAGCCACAAGAAAATGTACAATCCTTCGAGCCGGATTTGAACCAGCGACCTAAGGATTACAGCAATTTCACCTACAGTCCTCCGCTCTACCAACTGAGCTATCGAAGGATGACAAATGTAGTCAAACGCCATCACCTAGATGGTCAGAGGTTCGGCAGAAGCATATGTTCCCTTTAAGAAATGAATCTGCTGAGTTTGGTGGTGTCTTGGAGCTGCTGAGGATTGCCCCCAGGTCTTCGTACGTTCAACTAATGCTCTATTCCTCTGAGCTACATCCCCTTAGATTGCAAGTAGTTGCATTTGGGAATAGACAAAAAGTGAGAGCCGAGGAATAAAATCGCTGTTTAGCCCCCTCACTGCGAAATGTCTTTTTCTCTCTCCCTGTTGGTCTAGTGGTTAGGATTCGGTTCTTTTACCACAGCAGCCTGGGTTTGATTCCCGCTCAGGGAATGACTTGCTTTTGGGGAAACACTAGGCATAAGTCAAAAACTTGGCACAACTGCAGAAAAAGTTATACTCTTCTGAGTCAGCGACCTAAGGACTGTTGCAATCTCGAGAACTCTCTGCTGCTCTACCAACATTCCTATCAAAGGTCAACAAGTGAAGATTTCTTCTCTCAGGGAAAGATCATTTTTGTCAAGCACATGTCAAGGTGCACTGCTGTCAAAAAGTTGGCGTAAGCCACAAGAAAATTTACAATCCTTCGAGCCGGATTTGAACCAGCGACCTAAGGATTACAGCAATTTCACCTACAGTCCTCCGCTCTACCAACTGAGCTATCGAAGGATGACAAATGTAGTCAAACGCCATCACCTAGATGGTCGAGAGGTTCGGCAGAAGCATATGTTCCCTTTAAGAAATGAATCTGCTGAGTTTGGTGGTGTCTTGGAGCTGCTGAGGATTGCCCCCAGGTCTTCGTACGTTCAACTAATGCTCTATTCCTCTGAGCTACATCCCCTTAGATTGCAAGTAGTTGCATTTGGGAATAGACAAAAAGTGAGCCGAGGAATAAAATCGCTGTTTAGCCCCCTCACTGCGAAATGTCTTTTTCTCTCTCCCTGTTGGTCTAGTGGTTAGGATTCGGTTCTTTTACCACAGCAGCCTGGGTTTGATTCCCGCTCAGGGAATGACTTGCTTTTGGGGAAACACTAGGCATAAGTCAAAAACTTGGCACAACTGCAGAAAAAGTTATACTCTTCTGAGTCAGCGACCTAAGGACTGTTGCAATCTCGAGAACTCTCTGCTGCTCTACCAACATTCCTATCAAAGGTCAACAAGTGAAGATTTCTTCTCTCAGGGAAAGATATTTTTTGTCAAGCAAGCACATGTCAAGGTGCACTGCTGTCAAAAAGTTGGCGTAAGCCACAAGAAAATGTACAATCCTTCGAGCCGGATTTGAACCAGCGACCTAAGGATTACAGCAATTTCACCTACAGTCCTCCGCTCTACCAACTGAGCTATCGAAGGATGACAAATGTAGTCAAACGCCATCACCTAGATGGTCAGAGGTTCGGCAGAAGCATATGTTCCCTTTAAGAAATGAATCTGCTGAGTTTGGTGGTGTCTTGGAGCTGCTGAGGATTGCCCCCAGGTCTTCGTACGTTCAACTAATGCTCTATTCCTCTGAGCTACATCCCCTTAGATTGCAAGTAGTTGCATTTGGGAATAGACAAAAAGTGAGCCGAGGAATAAAATCGCTGTTTAGCCCCCTCACTGCGAAATGTCTTTTTCTCTCTCCCTGTTGGTCTAGTGGTTAGGATTCGGTTCTTTTACCACAGCAGCCTGGGTTTGATTCCCGCTCAGGGAATGACTTGCTTTTGGGAAACACTAGGCATAAGTCAAAAACTTGGCACAACTGCAGAAAAAGTTATACTCTTCTGAGTCAGCGACCTAAGGACTGTTGCAATCTCGAGAACTCTCTGCTGCTCTACCAACATTCCTATCAAAGGTCAACAAGTGAAGATTTCTTCTCTCAGGGAAAGATCATTTTTGTCAAGCACATGTCAAGGTGCACTGCTGTCAAAAAGTTGGCGTAAGCCACAAGAAAATGTACAATCCTTCGAGCCGGATTTGAACCAGCGACCTAAGGATTACAGCAATTTCACCTACAGTCCTCCGCTCTACCAACTGAGCTATCGAAGGATGACAAATGTAGTCAAACGCCATCACCTAGATGGTCAGAGGTTCGGCAGAAGCATATGTTCCCTTTAAGAAATGAATCTGCTGAGTTTGGTGGTGTCTTGGAGCTGCTGAGGATTGCCCCCAGGTCTTCGTACGTTCAACTAATGCTCTATTCCTCTGAGCTACATCCCCTTAGATGCAAGTAGTTGCATTTGGGAATAGACAAAAAGTGAGCCGAGGAATAAAATCGCTGTTTAGCCCCCTCACTGCGAAATGTCTTTTTCTCTCTCCCTGTTGGTCTAGTGGTTAGGATTCGGTTCTTTTACCACAGCAGCCTGGGTTTGATTCCCGCTCAGGGAATGACTTGCTTTTGGGGAAACACTAGGCATAAGTCAAAAACTTGGCACAACTGCAGAAAAAGTTATACTCTTCTGAGTCAGCGACCTAAGGACTGTTGCAATCTCGAGAACTCTCTGCTGCTCTACCAACATTCCTATCAAAGGTCAACAAGTGAAGATTTCTTCTCTCAGGGAAAGATATTTTTTGTCAAGCACATGTCAAGGTGCACTGCTGTCAAAAAGTTGGCGTAAGCCACAAGAAAATGTACAATCCTTCGAGCCGGATTTGAACCAGCGACCTAAGGATTACAGCAATTTCACCTACAGTCCTCCGCTCTACCAACTGAGCTATCGAAGGTGACAAATGTAGTCAAACGCCATCACCTAGATGGTCAGAGGTTCGGCAGAAGCATATGTTCCCTTTAAGAAATGAATCTGCTGAGTTTGGTGGTGTCTTGGAGCTGCTGAGGATTGCCCCCAGGTCTTCGTACGTTCAACTAATGCTCTATTCCTCTGAGCTACATCCCCTTAGATTGCAAGTAGTTGCATTTGGGAATAGACAAAAAGTGAGCCGAGGAATAAAATCGCTGTTTAGCCCCCTCACTGCGAAATGTCTTTTTCTCTCTCCCTGTTGGTCTAGTGGTTAGGATTCGGTTCTTTTACCACAGCAGCCTGGGTTTGATTCCCGCTCAGGGAATGACTTGCTTTTGGGGAAACACTAGGCATAAGTCAAAAACTTGGCACAACTGCAGAAAAAGTTATACTCTTCTGAGTCAGCGACCTAAGGACTGTTGCAATCTCGAGAAGTCTCTGCTGCTCTACCAACATTCCTATCAAAGGTCAACAAGTGAAGATTTCTTCTCTCAGGGAAAGATCATTTTTGTCAAGCACATGTCAAGGTGCACTGCTGTCAAAAAGTTGGCGTAAGCCACAAGAAAATGTACAATCCTTCGAGCCGGATTTGAACCAGCGACCTAAGGATTACAGCAATTTCACCTACAGTCCCCCGCTCTACCAACTGAGCTATCAAAGGATGACAAATGTAGTCAAACGCCATCACCTAGATGGTCAGAGGTTCGGCAGAAGCATATGTTCCCTTTAAGAAATTAATCTGCTGAGTTTGGTGGTTTCTTGGAGCTGCTGAGGATTGGTCTTCGTACGTTCAACGAATGCTCTATTCCTCTGAGCTACATCCCCTTAGATTGCAAGTAGTTGCATTTGGGAATAGACAAAAAGTGAGCCGAGGAATAAAATCGCTGTTTAGCCCCCTCACTGCGAAATGTCTTTTTCTCTCTCCCTGTTGGTCTAGTGGTTAGGATTCGGTTCTTTTACCACAGCAGCCTGGGTTTGATTCCCGCTCAGGGAATGACTTGCTTTTGGGGAAACACTAGGCATAAGTCAAAAACTTGGCACAACTGCAGAAAAAGTTATACTCTTCTGAGTCAGCGACCTAAGGACTGTTGCAATCTCGAGAACTCTCTGCTGCTCTACCAACATTCCTATCAAAGGTCAACAAGTGAAGATTTCTTCTCTCAGGGAAAGATATTTTTTGTCAAGCACATGTCAAGGTGCACTGCTGTCAAAAAGTTGGCGTAAGCCACAAGAAAATGTACAATCCTTCGAGCCGGATTTGAACCAGCGACCTAAGGATTACAGCAATTTCACCTACAGTCCTCCGCTCTACCAACTGAGCTATCGAAGGATGACAAATGTAGTCAAACGCCATCACCTAGATGGTCAGAGGTTCAGGCAGAAGCATATGTTCCCTTTAAGAAATGAATCTGCTGAGTTTGGTGGTGTCTTGGAGCTGCTGAGGATTGCCCCCAGGTCTTCGTACGTTCAACTAATGCTCTATTCCTCTGAGCTACATCCCCTTAGATTGCAAGTAGTTGCATTTGGGAATAGACAAAAAGTGAGCCGAGGAATAAAATCGCTGTTTAGCCCCCTCACTGCGAAATGTCTTTTTCTCTCTCCCTGTTGGTCTAGTGGTTAGGATTCGGTTCTTTTACCACAGCAGCCTGGGTTTGATTCCCGCTCAGGGAATGACTTGCTTTTGGGGAAACACTAGGCATAAGTCAAAAACTTGGCACAACTGCAGAAAAAGTTATACTCTTCTGAGTCAGCGACCTAAGGACTGTTGCAATCTCGAGAACTCTCTGCTGCTCTACCAACATTCCTATCAAAGGTCAACAAGTGAAGATTTCTTCTCTCAGGGAAAGATATTTTTTGTCAAGCACATGTCAAGGTGCACTGCTGTCAAAAAGTTGGCGTAAGCCACAAGAAAATGTACAATCCTTCGAGCCGGATTTGAACCAGCGACCTAAGGATTACAGCAATTTCACCTACAGTCCTCCGCTCTACCAACTGAGCTATCGAAGGATGACAAATGAAACGCCATCACCTAGATGGTCAGAGGTTCAGAAGCATATGTTCCCTTTAAGAAATGAATCTGCTGAGTTTGGTGGTGTCTTGGAGCTGCTGAGATGGTCAGAGGTTCCTCTGGCAGAAGCATATGTTCCCTTTAAGAAATGAATCTGCTGAGTTTGGTGGTGTCTTGGAGCTGCTGAGGATTGCCCCCAGGTCTTCGTACGTTCAACTAATGCTCTATTCCTCTGAGCTACATCCCCTTAGATTGCAAGTAGTTGCATTTGGGAATAGACAAAAAGTGAGCCGAGGAATAAAATCGCTGTTTAGCCCCCTCACTGCGAAATGTCTTTTTCTCTCTCCCTGTTGGTCTAGTGGTTAGGATTCGGTTCTTTTACCACAGCAGCCTGGGTTTGATTCCCGCTCAGGGAATGACTTGCTTTTGGGGAAACACTAGGCATAAGTCAAAAACTTGGCACAACTGCAGAAAAAGTTATACTCTTCTGAGTCAGCGACCTAAGGACTGTTGCAATCTCGAGAACTCTCTGCTGCTCTACCAACATTCCTATCAAAGGTCAACAAGTGAAGATTTCTTCTCTCAGGGAAAGATATTTTTGTCAAGCACATGTCAAGGTGCACTGCTGTCAAAAAGTTGGCGTAAGCCACAAGAAAATGTAATCCTTCGAGCCGGATTTGAACCAGCGACCTAAGGATTACAGCAATTTCACCTACAGTCCTCCGCTCTACCAACTGAGCTATCGAAGGATGACAAATGTAGTCAAACGCCATCACCTAGATGGTCAGAGGTTCGGCAGAAGCATATGTTCCCTTTAAGAAATGAATCTGCTGAGTTTGGTGGTGTCTTGGAGCTGCTGAGGATTGCCCCCAGGTCTTCGTACGTTCAACTAATGCTCTATTCCTCTGAGCTACATCCCCTTAGATTGCAAGTAGTTGCATTTGGGAATAGACAAAAAGTGAGCCGAGGAATAAAATCGCTGTTTAGCCCCCTCACTGCGAAATGTCTTTTTCTCTCTCCCTGTTGGTCTAGTGGTTAGGATTCGGTTCTTTTACCACCGCGGCCTGGGTTTGATTCCCGCTCAGGGAATGACTTGCTTTTGGGGAAACACTAGGCATAAGTCAAAAACTTGGCACAACTGCAGAAAAAGTTATACTCTTCTGAGTCAGCGACCTAAGGACTGTTGCAATCTCGAGAACTCTCTGCTGCTCTACCAACATTCCTATCAAAGGTCAACAAGTGAAGATTTCTTCTCTCAGGGAAAGATATTTTTTGTCAAGCACATGTCAAGGTGCACTGCTGTCAAAAAGTTGGCGTAAGCCACAAGAAAATGTACAATCCTTCGAGCCGGATTTGAACCAGCGACCTAAGGATTACAGCAATTTCACCTACAGTCCTCCGCTCTACCAACTGAGCTATCGAAGGATGACAAATGTAGTCAAACGCCATCACCTAGATGGTCAGAGGTTCGGCAGAAGCATATGTTCCCTTTAAGAAATGAATCTGCTGAGTTTGGTGGTGTCTTGGAGCTGCTGAGGATTGCCCCCAGGTCTTCGTACGTTCAACTAATGCTCTATTCCTCTGCTACATCCCCTTAGATTGCAAGTAGTTGCATTTGGGAATAACAAAAATTCCAAAAAAAAATACTGTTTATACATGGGAATAGACAAAAAGTGAGCCGAGGAATAAAATCGCTGTTTAGCCCCCTCACTGCGAAATGTCTTTTTCTCTCTCCCTGTTGGTCTAGTGGTTAGGATTCGGTTCTTTTACCACCGCAGCCTGGGTTTGATTCCCGCTCAGGGAATGACTTGCTTTTCTGGGGAAACACTAGGCATAAGTCAAAAACTTGGCACAACTGCAGAAAAAGTTATACTCTTCTGAGTCAGCGACCTAAGGACTGTTGCAATCTCGAGAACTCTCTGCTGCTCTACCAACATTCCTATCAAAGGTCAACAAGTGAAGATTTCTTCTCTCAGGGAAAGATATTTTTTGTCAAGCACATGTCAAGGTGCACTGCTGTCAAAAAGTTGGCGTAAGCCACAAGAAAATGTACAATCCTTCGAGCAACCAGCTGAAAGGATTACAGCAATTTCACCTACAGTCCTCCGCTTTGATGCACCTGTACTGAGCTATCGGGTTCTGATGAAAGCGGGTCAACAGGC
Organism: Oncorhynchus tshawytscha; assembly: GCF_018296145.1. NCBI lineage: Eukaryota > Metazoa > Chordata > Actinopteri > Salmoniformes > Salmonidae > Oncorhynchus > Oncorhynchus tshawytscha. The sequence continues at coordinate 35,708,836 of NC_056443.1, read as the reverse complement.
AGTGGCTCTGTTGATACCCCAGCACCTAAGGATTACAGTCTACCAACTGATCAAAGGTCAAATGTAGTCAAACGCCATCACCTAGATGGTCAGAGGTTCGGCAGAAGCATATGTTCCCTTTAAGAAATGAATCTGCTGAGTTTGGTGGTGTCTTGGAGCTGCTGAGGATTGCCCCCAGGTCTTCGTATTCAACTAATGCTCTATTCCTCTGAGCTACATCCCCTTAGATTGCAAGTAGTTGCATTTGGGAATAGACAAAAAGTGAGCCGAGGAATAAAATCGCTGTTTAGCCCCCTCACTGCTATGAAATGTCTTTTTCTCTCTCCTGGTCTAGTGGTTAAACGGTTCTTTTACCACTCACCTGGTCTAGTGGTTAGGCATTCAAAAACTTCTTTAAGAAATGAATCTCACTGAGTTTGGTGGTGTTTGGATGGGGATTCCCCTGCTGTTCTGGTTCCTAATCAATCATCTCCTTAGCTTGACGTTGGGGAAACATATTTTTGACAAGCACAAAAAGGGCCTTCACCTCTATTGGGCCGTTTTGGGGAAACACTAGGCATAAGTTTTGGTAATCAAAAAAGTTATACTGTTCTGAGTCAGCGACCTAAGGACTTCCCCCAACTCGAGAACTCTCTGCTGCTCTACCAACATTCCTATCAAAGGACAAATCAACAAGTGAAGATTTCTTCTCTCAGGGAAAGATATTTTTGTCAAGCACTATGTCAAGGTGCACTGCTGTCAAAAAGTTGGCGTAATCTGCAGAAAAATGTTGTACAATCCTTTGAGCCTGAGATTTGAACCAGCGACCTAAGGATTACAGCAATTTCACCCTACAGTCCTCCGCTCTACCAACTGAGCTTCAAAGGGTGACAAATGGTAGTCAAACGCCATCAGTGATGGTCAGAGGTTCTTCAGAAGCATATGTTCCCTTTAAGATGGGTCTGCTGAGTTTGGTGGTTTCTTGGAGCTGTGGACCTATTTGGGCGAAGCAAAATGGAGCACTGCTGTCAAAAAGTTGGAGGTAAGCCCAGAAAATGTCTTTCAAACCGGATTTAAACCAGCATGACGGATGTGAGTGCTAGGGGCTCGTAGTTCAACTTTGCTCTATTCCCTCTAGCTACATTCCCTGGATTGCAAGTAGTCAAACGCATTTGGGAATAGACAGAAAGTGGTCAGAGGAATAAAATATGTTTAAGCCCCCTCACTGCAAATGTCTTTTTTGGTGGTGCTCTTCCCTGCTGGGGATCCCCTGTGGTTTGATTCGGTTCTTTTAATGCTTACTATTCCTGGGTTTGATTCCCGCTCCAACAATGACTTGCATTGGGAATTGACAAAAAGGCATAAGTCAAAAAATCGCTTTAGTCTGCCAACTGCAGAGGTGAAAAGTTATACTCTTCCTGTTGTCTAGTGACCTAAGGACTGTTGCAACTCGAGAACCTCTTGGTCTGACCAACATTCCTATCAAAGGTCAACAAGTAAGATTTCTTCTCTCAGGGAAAGTTTGATTTTTTGTCAAGCTGCTGGGAATGCTGCACTGTTTGTATTCAGTCATGTTACACTGCTGTCAAAAAGTTGGCGTAAGTTTCCACAAATGAAAATCCAATTTCTGGTTAGGTGTTTTGGAGCTCTGCTGATTTGAACCAGCAACCTAAGGATTCACAAAGCAATTTCACCTACAGTCCTCCGCTCTGCCAACTGAGCTATCAAAGGACAAAAAATTAGTCAAACGCCATCACCTAGATTTGGTCAGACCTTCAGCAGAAGCATATTTTCCCTTTAAGAAATCCTGCTGAGTTTGGTCAAGGTCAACAAGTCTTGGAGCTGCTGAGGAAAGCCCCCTTCGTACGTTCAACTAATGCTCATTCCTCTGAGCTAAATCCCCTTAGATTGCAAGTAGTTGCATTTGGGAATGCTGACAAAAAGTTGGGAAAAAATCGCTTTTAGCCCCCTCACTGCGAAATGTCTTTTCTCTCTCCCTGTTGGTCTAGTGGTTTGTTTAGCCCCCTCACCGATTAGCCTTGGTTTGATTCCCCAGCTCAGGGAATGACTTGCTTTTGGGGAAACACTAGGCATAAGTCAAAAACTTGGCACAACTGCAGAAAAAGTTATACTCTTCTGAGTCAGCGACCTAAGGACTGTTGCAATCTCGAGAACTCTCTGCTGCTCTACCAACATTCCTATCAAAGGTCAACAAGTGAAGATTTCTTCTCTCAGGGAAAGATATTTTTTTCATCAAGCACATGTCAAGGTGCACTGCTGTCAAAAAGTTGGCGTAAGCCACAAGAAAATGATGTTTCCTTCGAGCCGGATTTGAACCAGCTGGCTGCACCTAAAAAGTTATTACAGCAATTTCACCTAAGCAGTCCTCCGCTCTGACCAACTGAGCTATCAAAGGGATTTCAAATTGTAGTCAAACGCCATCAAGCAAGAAGCTGTCAAAAAGTGCTAGGATGGTCAGGATTACAGCAATTTCACCTACAGTCCTCCGCTCTACCAACTGAGGTATCTGACAAATGAAGCCATCACCTAGATGGTCAGAGGTTTGTTGTTCCCTTTAAGAAATGAATCTGCTGAGTTTGGTGGTGTCTTGGAGCTGCTGAGGATTGCCCCAGGTCTTCGTACGTTCAACTAATGCTCTATTCCTCTGAGCTACATCCCCTTAGATTGCAAGTAGTTGCATTTGGGAATAGACAAAAAGTGAGCCGAGGAATAAAATCGCTGTTTAGCCCCCTCACTGCGAAATGTCTTTTCTCTCTCCCTGTTGGTCTAGTGGTTAGGATTCGGTTCTTTTACCACAGCAGCCTGGGTTTGATTCCCGCTCAGGGAATGACTTGCTTTTGGGGAAACACTAGGCATAAGTCAAAAACTTGGCACAACTGCAGAAAAAGTTATACTCTTCTGAGTCAGCGACCTAAGGACTGTTGCAATCTCGAGAACTCTCTGCTGCTCTACCAACATTCCTATCAAAGGTCAACAAGTGAAGATTTCTTCTCTCAGGGAAAGATATTTTTTGTCAAGCACATGTCAAGGTGCACTGCTGTCAAAAAGTTGGCGTAAGCCACAAGAAAATGTACAATCCTTCGAGCCGGATTTGAACCAGCGACCTAAGGATTACAGCAATTTCACCTACAGTCCTCCGCTCTACCAACTGAGCTATCGAAGGATGACAAATGTAGTCAAACGCCATCACCTAGATGGTCAGAGGTTCGGCAGAAGCATATGTTCCCTTTAAGAAATGAATCTGCTGAGTTTGGTGGTGTCTTGGAGCTGCTGAGGATTGCCCCCAGGTCTTCGTACGTTCAACTAATGCTCTATTCCTCTGAGCTACATCCCCTTAGATTGCAAGTAGTTGCATTTGGGAATAGACAAAAAGTGAGCCGAGGAATAAAATCGCTGTTTAGCCCCCTCACTGCGAAATGTCTTTTTCTCTCTCCCTGTTGGTCTAGTGGTTAGGATTCGGTTCTTTTACCACCGTGGCCTGGGTTTGATTCCCGCTCAGGGAATGACTTGCTTTTGGGGAAACACTAGGCATAAGTCAAAAACTTGGCACAACTGCAGAAAAAGTTATACTCTTCTGAGTCAGCGACCTAAGGACTGTTGCAATCTCGAGAACTCTCTGCTGCTCTACCAACATTCCTATCAAAGGTCAACAAGTGAAGATTTCTTCTCTCAGGGAAAGATATTTTTTGTCAAGCACATGTCAAGGTGCACTGCTGTCAAAAAGTTAGCGTAAGCCACAAGAAAATGTACAATCCTTCGAGCCGGATTTGAAGCAGCGACCTAAGGATTACAGCAATTTCACCTACAGTCCTCCGCTCTACCAACTGAGCTATCAAAGGATGACAAATGTAGTCAAACGCCATCACCTAGATGGTCAGAGGTTCGGCAGAAGCATATGCATATTTCCCTTTAAGAAATGAATCTGCTGAGTTTGGTGGTGTCTTGGAGCTGCTGAGGATTGCCCCCAGGTCTTCGTACGTTCAACTAATGCTCTATTCCTCTGAGCTACATCCCCTTAGATTGCAAGTAGTTGCATTTGGGAATAGACAAAAAGTGAGCCGAGGAATAAAATCGCTGTTTAGCCCCCTCACTGCGAAATGTCTTTTTCTCTCTCCCTGTTGGTCTAGTGGTTAGGATTCGGTTCTTTTACCACCGCAGCCTGGGTTTGATTCCCGCTCAGGGAATGACTTGCTTTTGGGGAAACACTAGGCATAAGTCAAAAACTTGGCACAACTGCAGAAAAAGTTATACTCTTCTGAGTCAGCGACCTAAGGACTGTTGCAATCTCGAGAACTCTCTGCTGCTCTACCAACATTCCTATCAAAGGTCAACAAGTGAAGATTTCTTCTCTCAGGGAAAGATATTTTTTGTCAAGCACATGTCAAGGTGCACTGCTGTCAAAAAGTTGGCGTAAGCCACAAGAAAATGTACAATCCTTCGAGCCGGATTTGAACCAGCGACCTAAGGATTACAGCAATTTCACCTACAGTCCTCCGCTCTACCAACTGAGCTATCGAAGGATGACAAATGTAGTCAAACGCCATCACCTAGATGGTCAGAGGTTCGGCAGAAGCATATGTTCCCTTTAAGAAATGAATCTGCTGAGTTTGGTGGTGTCTTGGAGCTGCTGAGGATTGCCCCCAGGTCTTCGTACGTTCAACTAATGCTCTATTCCTCTGAGCTACATCCCCTTAGATTGCAAGTAGTTGCATTTGGGAATAGACAAAAAGTGAGCCGAGGAATAAAATCGCTGTTTAGCCCCCTCACTGCGAAATGTCTTTTTCTCTCTCCCTGTTGGTCTAGTGGTTAGGATTCGGTTCTTTTACCACAGCAGCCTGGGTTTGATTCCCGCTCAGGGAATGACTTGCTTTTGGGGAAACACTAGGCATAAGTCAAAAACTTGGCACAACTGCAGAAAAAGTTATACTCTTCTGAGTCAGCGACCTAAGGACTGTTGCAATCTCGAGAACTCTCTGCTGCTCTACCAACATTCCTATCAAAGGTCAACAAGTGAAGATTTCTTCTCTCAGGGAAAGATATTTTTTGTCAAGCACATGTCAAGGTGCACTGCTGTCAAAAAGTTGGCGTAAGCCACAAGAAAATGTACAATCCTTTGAGCCGGATTTGAACCAGCGACCTAAGGATTACAGCAATTTCACCTACAGTCCTCCGCTCTACCAACTGAGCTATCAAAGGGTGACAAATGTAGTCAAACGCCATTATCTAGATGGTCAGAGGTTCGGCAGAAGCATATGTTCCCTTTAAGAAATGAATCTGCTGAGTTTGGTGGTTTGCCTTGGAGTTAATGCTGAGGATTGCCCCCAGGTTGACAATCAGTAATAACAAAAAGTGAGCAACAAATGCTCTATCCTCTGAGCTACATCCCCTTAGATTGCAAGTAGTTGCATTTGGGAATAGACAAAAAGTGAGCCGAGGAATAAAATCGTGTTTAGCCCCCTCACTGCGAAATGTCTTTTTCTCTCTCCCTGTTGGTCTAGTGGTTAGGATTCGGTTCTTTTACCACCGTGGCATGGGTTTGATTCCCGCTAGGAATACATGTCAGGGAATGACTTGCTTTGGGGAAACACTAGGCATAAGTCAAAAACTTGGCACAACTGCTGAAAAAGTTATACTCTTCTGAGTCAGCGTTACCTTAAGGACTGAGATTGCAATCTCCAGAACTCTGATGCACTGCTCTGTACTCAACATTCCTTCTGGAACAGCTGGGGTCAACAGGAAGATTTCTTTTCTTCTCTCAGGGAAAGATATTTTTTCCTGTCAAGCACATGTCAAGGTGCACTGCTGTCAAAAAGTTGGCGTAAGCCACAAGAAAATGTACAATCCTTCTGAGCCGGAGCCGGTTTGAACCAGCGACCTAAGGATTACAGCAATTTCACCTACAGTCCTCCGCTCTACCAACTGAGCTATCAAAGGGTGACAAATTTAGTCAAACGCCATCACCTAGATGGTCAGAGGTTTGGCAGAAGCATATGTTCCCTTTAAGAAATGAATCTGCTGAGTTTGGTGGTGTCTTGGAGCTGCTGAGGATTGCCCCCAGGTCTTCGTACGTTCAACTAATGCTCTATTCCTCTGAGCTACATCCCCTTAGATTGCAAGTAGTTGCATTTGGGAATAGACAAAAAGTGAGCCGAGGAATAAAATCGCTGTTTAGCCCCCTCACTGCGAAATGTCTTTTTCTCTCTCCCTGTTGGTCTAGTGGTTAGGATTCGGTTCTTTTACCACAGCAGCCTGGGTTTGATTCCCGCTCAGGGAATGACTTGCTTTTGGGGAAACACTAGGCATAAGTCAAAAACTTGGCACAACTGCAGAAAAAGTTATACTCTTCTGAGTCAGCGACCTAAGGACTGTTGCAATCTCGAGAACTCTCTGCTGCTCTACCAACATTCCTATCAAAGGTCAACAAGTGAAGATTTCTTCTCTCAGGGAAAGATATTTTTTGTCAAGCACATGTCAAGGTGCACTGCTGTCAAAAAGTTGGCGTAAGCCACAAGAAAATGTACAATCCTTCGAGCCGGATTTGAACCAGCGACCTAAGGATTACAGCAATTTCACCTACAGTCCTCCGCTCTACCAACTGAGCTATCGAAGGATGACAAATGTAGTCAAACGCCATCACCTAGATGGTCAGAGGTTCGGCAGAAGCATATGTTCCCTTTAAGAAATGAATCTGCTGAGTTTGGTGGTGTCTTGGAGCTGCTGAGGATTGCCCCCAGGTCTTCGTACGTTCAACTAATGCTCTATTCCTCTGAGCTACATCCCCTTAGATTGCAAGTAGTTGCATTTGGGAATAGACAAAAAGTGAGCCGAGGAATAAAATCGCTGTTTAGCCCCCTCACTGCGAAATGTCTTTTTCTCTCTCCCTGTTGGTCTAGTGGTTAGGATTCGGTTCTTTTACCACAGCAGCCTGGGTTTGATTCCCGCTCAGGGAATGACTTGCTTTTGGGGAAACACTAGGCATAAGTCAAAAACTTGGCACAACTGCAGAAAAAGTTATACTCTTCTGAGTCAGCGACCTAAGGACTGTTGCAATCTCGAGAACTCTCTGCTGCTCTACCAACATTCCTATCAAAGGTCAACAAGTGAAGATTTCTTCTCTCAGGGAAAGATATTTTTTGTCAAGCACATGTCAAGGTGCACTGCTGTCAAAAAGTTGGCGTAAGCCACAAGAAAATGTACAATCTTTCGAGCCGGATTTGAACCAGCAACCTAAGGATTACAGCAATTTCACCTACAGTCCTCCGCTCTACCAACTGAGCTATCAAAGGATGACAAATGTAGTCAAACGCCATCACCTAGATGGTCAGAGGTTCGGCAGAAGCATATGTTCCCTTTAAGAAATGAATCTGCTGAGTTTGGTGGTGTCTTGGAGCTGCTGAGGATTGCCCCCAGGTCTTCGTACGTTCAACTAATGCTCTATTCCTCTGAGCTACATCAACAAGTAATGCTCTATTCCTCTGAGCTACTGTCATAAAATGTAGTTGCACCTGTAAGGGGATTGCAAGTAGTTGCATTTGGGAATAGACAAAAAGTGAGCCGAGGAATAAAATAAGTTTAGCCCCCTCACTGCGAAATGTCTTTTTCTCTCCCTGTTGGTCTAGTGGTTAGCTTCGGTTCTTTTTCCACCGTAGCCTGGGTTTGATTCCCATCAGGGAATGACTTGCTTTTGGGAAACACTAGGCATAAGTCAAAAATTAAAGTGGCTGGAACTGCAGAAAAAGTTATACCACTCTTCTGAGTCAGCGACCTTGAGGACTGCTGTGCAATCTCGGATCCCAGAACTCTGCTCTGCTGGATGACCAACATTCCAGGCAAAGGTCAACAAGTGAAGATTGCTGTTAGCACAGCTCAGTGAAGATTCTTCTCTCAGGGAAAGATATTTTTGTCAAGCACATGTCAAGGTAAGCACTGCTGTCAAAAACCCATTGGCCTCTAAGCCATGTCAAGGTGCACTGCTGAAAAGTTGGCGTAAGCCACAAGAAAATGTACAATCCTTCGAGCCGGATTTGAACCAGCGACCTAAGGATTACAGCAATTTCACCTACAGTCCTCCGCTCTACCAACTGAGCTATCAAAGGATGACAAATGTAGTCAAACGCCATCCCCTAGATGGTCAGAGGTTTGGCAGAAGCATATGTTCCCTTTAAGAAATGAATCTGCTGAGTTTGGTGGTGTCTTGGAGCTGCTGAGGATTGCCCCCAGGTCTTCGTACGTTCAACTAATGCTCTATTCCTCTGAGCTACATCCCCTTAGATTGCAAGTAGTTGCATTTGGGAATAGACAAAAAGTGAGCCGAGGAATAAAATCGCTGTTTAGCCCCCTCACTGCGAAATGTCTTTTCTCTCTCCCTGTTGGTCTAGTGGTTAGGATTCGGTTCTTTTACCACAGCAGCCTGGGTTTGATTCCCGCTCAGGGAATGACTTGCTTTTGGGGAAACACTAGGCATAAGTCAAAAACTTGGCACAACTGCAGAAAAAGTTATACTCTTCTGAGTCAGCGACCTAAGGACTGTTGCAATCTCGAGAACTCTCTGCTGCTCTACCAACATTCCTATCAAAGGTCAACAAGTGAAGATTTCTTCTCTCAGGGAAAGATATTTTTTTGTCAAGCACATGTCAAGGTGCACTGCTGTCAAAAAGTTGGCGTAAGCCACAAGAAAATGTACAATCCTTCGAGCCGGATTTGAACCAGCGACCTAAGGATTACAGCAATTTCACCTCAGTCCTCCGCTCTACCAACTGAGCTATCGAAGGATGACAAATGTAGTCAAACGCCATCACCTAGATGGTCAGAGGTTCGGCAGAAGCATATGTTCCCTTTAAGAAATGAATCTGCTGAGTTTGGTGGTGTCTTGGAGCTGCTGAGGATTGCCCCCAGGTCTTCGTACGTTCAACTAATGCTCTATTCCTCTGAGCTACATCCCCTTAGATTGCAAGTAGTTGCATTTGGGAATAGACAAAAAGTGAGCCGAGGAATAAAATCGCTGTTTAGCCCCCTCACTGCGAAATGTCTTTTTCTCTCTCCCTGTTGGTCTAGTGGTTAGGATTCGGTTCTTTTACCACAGCAGCCTGGGTTTGATTCCCGCTCAGGGAATGACTTGCTTTTGGGGAAACACTAGGCATAAGTCAAAAACTTGGCACAACTGCAGAAAAAGTTATACTCTTCTGAGTCAGCGACCTAAGGACTGTTGCAATCTCGAGAACTCTCTGCTGCTCTCTACCAACATTCCTATCAAAGGTCAACAAGTGAAGATTTCTTCTCTCAGGGAAAGATATTTTTTGTCAAGCACATGTCAAGGTGCACTGCTGTCAAAAAGTTGGCGTAAGCCACAAGAAAATGTACAATCCTTCGAGCCGGATTTGAACCAGCGACCTAAGGATTACAGCAATTTCACCTACAGTCCTCCGCTCTACCAACTGAGCTATCGAAGGATGACAAATGTAGTCAAACGCCATCACCTAGATGGTCAGAGGTTCGGCAGAAGCATATGTTCCCTTTAAGAAATGAATCTGCTGAGTTTGGTGGTGTCTTGGAGCTGCTGAGGATTGCCCCCAGGTCTTCGTACGTTCAACTAATGCTCTATTCCTCTGAGCTACATCCCCTTAGATTGCAAGTAGTTGCATTTGGGAATAGACAAAAAGTGAGCCGAGGAATAAAATCGCTGTTTAGCCCCCTCACTGCGAAATGTCTTTTTCTCTCTCCCTGTTGGTCTATGGTTAGGATTCGGTTCTTTTACCACAGCAGCCTGGGTTTGATTCCCGCTCAGGGAATGACTTGCTTTTGGGGAAACACTAGGCATAAGTCAAAAACTTGGCACAACTGCAGAAAAAGTTATACTCTTCTGAGTCAGCGACCTAAGGACTGTTGCAATCTCGAGAAGTCTCTGCTGCTCTACCAACATTCCTATCAAAGGTCAACAAGTGAAGATTTCTTCTCTCAGGGAAAGATATTTTTGTCAAGCACATGTCAAGGTGCACTGCTGTCAAAAAGTTGGCGTAAGCCACAAGAAAATGTACAATCCTTCGAGCCGGATTTGAACCAGCGACCTAAGGATTACAGCAATTTCACCTACAGTCCTCCGCTCTACCAACTGAGCTATCGAAGGATGACAAATGTAGTCAAACGCCATCACCTAGATGGTCAGAGGTTCGGCAGAAGCATATGTTCCCTTTAAGAAATGAATCTGCTGAGTTTGGTGGTGTCTTGGAGCTGCTGAGGATTGCCCCCAGGTCTTCGTACGTTCAACTAATGCTCTATTCCTCTGAGCTACATCCCCTTAGATTGCAAGTAGTTGCATTTGGGAATAGACAAAAAGTGAGCCGAGGAATAAAATCGCTGTTTAGCCCCCTCACTGCGAAATGTCTTTTTCTCTCTCCCTGTTGGTCTAGTGGTTAGGATTCGGTTCTTTTACCACAGCAGCCTGGGTTTGATTCCCGCTCAGGGAATGACTTGCTTTTGGGGAAACACTAGGCATAAGTCAAAAACTTGGCACAACTGCAGAAAAAGTTATACTCTTCTGAGTCAGCGACCTAAGGACTGTTGCAATCTCGAGAACTCTCTGCTGCTCTACCAACATTCCTATCAAAGGTCAACAAGTGAAGATTTCTTCTCTCAGGGAAAGATCATTTTTGTCAAGCACATGTCAAGGTGCACTGCTGTCAAAAAGTTGGCGTAAGCCACAAGAAAATGTACAATCCTTCGAGCCGGATTTGAACCAGCGACCTAAGGATTACAGCAATTTCACCTACAGTCCTCCGCTCTACCAACTGAGCTATCGAAGGATGACAAATGTAGTCAAACGCCATCACCTAGATGGTCAGAGGTTCGGCAGAAGCATATGTTCCCTTTAAGAAATGAATCTGCTGAGTTTGGTGGTGTCTTGGAGCTGCTGAGGATTGCCCCCAGGTCTTCGTACGTTCAACTAATGCTCTATTCCTCTGAGCTACATCCCCTTAGATTGCAAGTAGTTGCATTTGGGAATAGACAAAAAGTGAGCCGAGGAATAAAATCGCTGTTTAGCCCCCTCACTGCGAAATGTCTTTTTCTCTCTCCCTGTTGGTCTAGTGGTTAGGATTCGGTTCTTTTACCACCGCAGCCTGGGTTTGATTCCCGCTCAGGGAATGACTTGCTTTTGGGGAAACACTAGGCATAAGTCAAAAACTTGGCACAACTGCAGAAAAAGTTATACTCTTCTGAGTCAGCGACCTAAGGACTGTTGCAATCTCGAGAACTCTCTGCTGCTCTACCAACATTCCTATCAAAGGTCAACAAGTGAAGATTTCTTCTCTCAGGGAAAGATATTTTTTGTCAAGCACATGTCAAGGTGCACTGCTGTCAAAAAGTTGGCGTAAGCCACAAGAAAATGTACAATCCTTCGAGCCGGATTTGAACCAGCGACCTAAGGATTACAGCAATTTCACCTACAGTCCTCCGCTCTACCAACTGAGCTATCGAAGGATGACAAATGTAGTCAAACGCCATCACCTAGATGGTCAGAGGTTCGGCAGAAGCATATGTTCCCTTTAAGAAATGAATCTGCTGAGTTTGGTGGTGTCTTGGAGCTGCTGAGGATTGCCCCCAGGTCTTCGTACGTTCAACTAATGCTCTATTCCTCTGAGCTACATCCCCTTAGATTGCAAGTAGTTGCATTTGGGAATAGACAAAAAGTGAGCCGAGGAATAAAATCGCTGTTTAGCCCCCTCACTGCGAAATGTCTTTTTCTCTCTCCCTGTTGGTCTAGTGGTTAGGATTCGGTTCTTTACCACCGCAGCCTGGGTTTGATTCCCGCTCAGGGAATGACTTGCTTTTGGGGAAACACTAGGCATAAGTCAAAAACTTGGCACAACTGCAGAAAAAGTTATACTCTTCTGAGTCAGCGACCTAAGGACTGTTGCAATCTCGAGAACTCTCTGCTGCTCTACCAACATTCCTATCAAAGGTCAACAAGTGAAGATTTCTTCTCTCAGGGAAAGATATTTTTTGTCAAGCACATGTCAAGGTGCACTGCTGTCAAAAAGTTGGCATAAGCCACCAGAAAAAGTACAATCCTTTGAGCCGGATTTGAACCAGCTACCTAAGGATTACAGCAATTTCACCTACAGTCCTCCGCTCTACCAACTGAGCTATCGAAGGGTGAAAAATGATGTCAAACGCCATCACCTAGATGGTCAGAGGTTCGGCAGAAGCATATGTTCCCTTTAAGAAATGAATCTGCTGAGTTTGGTGGTGTCTTGGAGCTGCTGAGGATTGCCCCCAGGTCTTCGTACGTTCAACTAATGCTCTATTCCTCTGAGCTACATCCCCTTAGATTGCAAGTAGTTGCATTTGGGAATAGACAAAAAGTGAGCCGAGGAATAAAATCGCTGTTTAGCCCCCTCACTGCGAAATGTCTTTTTCTCTCTCCCTGTTGGTCTAGTGGTTAGGATTCGGTTCTTTTACCACCGTGGCCTGGGTTTGATTCCCGCTCAGGGAATGACTTGCTTTTGGGGAAACACTAGGCATAAGTCAAAAACTTGGCACAACTGCAGAAAAAGTTATACTCTTCTGAGTCAGCGACCTAAGGACTGTTGCAATCTCGGAGAACTCTCTGCTGCTCTACCAACATTCCTATCAAAGGTCAACAAGTGAAGATTTCTTCTCTCAGGGAAAGATATTTTTTGTCAAGCACATGTCAAGGTGCACTGCTGTCAAAAAGTTGGCGTAAGCCACAAGAAAATGTACAATCCTTCGAGCCGGATTTGAACCAGCGACCTAAGGATTACAGCAATTTCACCTACAGTCCTCCGCTCTACCAACTGAGCTATCGAAGGATGACAAATGTAGTCAAACGCCATCACCTAGATGGTCAGAGGTTCGGCAGAAGCATATGTTCCCTTTAAGAAATGAATCTGCTGAGTTTGGTGGTGTCTTGGAGCTGCTGAGGATTGCCCCCAGGTCTTCGTACGTTCAACTAATGCTCTATTCCTCTGAGCTACATCCCCTTAGATTGCAAGTAGTTGCATTTGGGAATAGACAAAAAGTGAGCCGAGGAATAAAATCGCTGTTTAGCCCCCTCACTGCGAAATGTCTTTTTCTCTCTCCCTGTTGGTCTAGTGGTTAGGATTCGGTTCTTTTACCACCGTGGCCTGGGTTTGATTCCCGCTCAGGGAATGACTTGCTTTTGGGGAAACACTAGGCATAAGTCAAAAACTTGGCACAACTGCAGAAAAAGTTATACTCTTCTGAGTCAGCGACCTAAGGACTGTTGCAATCTCGAGAACTCTCTGCTGCTCTACCAACATTCCTATCAAAGGTCAACAAGTGAAGATTTCTTCTCTCAGGGAAAGATCATTTTTGTCAAGCACATGTCAAGGTGCACTGCTGTCAAAAAGTTGGCGTAAGCCACAAGAAAATGTACAATCCTTCGAGCCGGATTTGAACCAGCGACCTAAGGATTACAGCAATTTCACCTACAGTCCTCCGCTCTACCAACTGAGCTATCGAAGGATGACAAATGTAGTCAAACGCCATCACCTAGATGGTCAGAGGTTCGGCAGAAGCATATGTTCCCTTTAAGAAATGAATCTGCTGAGTTTGGTGGTGTCTTGGAGCTGCTGAGGATTGCCCCCAGGTCTTCGTACGTTCAACTAATGCTCTATTCCTCTGAGCTACATCCCCTTAGATTGCAAGTAGTTGCATTTGGGAATAGACAAAAAGTGAGCCGAGGAATAAAATCGCTGTTTAGCCCCCTCACTGCGAAATGTCTTTTTCTCTCTCCCTGTTGGTCTAGTGGTTAGGATTCGGTTCTTTTACCACCGTGGCCTGGGTTTGATTCCCGCTCAGGGAATGACTTGCTTTTGGGGAAACACTAGGCATAAGTCAAAAACTTGGCACAACTGCAGAAAAAGTTATACTCTTCTGAGTCAGCGACCTAAGGACTGTTGCAATCTCGAGAACTCTCTGCTGCTCTACCAACATTCCTATCAAAGGTCAACAAGTGAAGATTTCTTCTCTCAGGGAAAGATATTTTTGTCAAGCACATGTCAAGGTGCACTGCTGTCAAAAAGTTGGCGTAAGCCACAAGAAAATGTAATCCTTCGAGCCGGATTTGAACCAGCGACCTAAGGATTACAGCAATTTCACCTACAGTCCTCCGCTCTACCAACTGAGCTATCGAAGGATGACAAATGTAGTCAAACGCCATCACCTAGATGGTCAGAGGTTCGGCAGAAGCATATGTTCCCTTTAAGAAATGAATCTGCTGAGTTTGGTGGTGTCTTGGAGCTGCTGAGGATTGCCCCCAGGTCTTCGTACGTTCAACTAATGCTCTATTCCTCTGAGCTACATCCCCTTAGATTGCAAGTAGTTGCATTTGGGAATAGACAAAAAGTGAGCCGAGGAATAAAATCGCTGTTTAGCCCCCTCACTGCGAAATGTCTTTTTCTCTCTCCCTGTTGGTCTAGTGGTTAGGATTCGGTTCTTTTACCACCGCGGCCTGGGTTTGATTCCCGCTCAGGGAATGACTTGCTTTTGGGGAAACACTAGGCATAAGTCAAAAACTTGGCACAACTGCAGAAAAAGTTATACTCTTCTGAGTCAGCGACCTAAGGACTGTTGCAATCTCGAGAACTCTCTGCTGCTCTACCAACATTCCTATCAAAGGTCAACAAGTGAAGATTTCTTCTCTCAGGGAAAGATATTTTTGTCAAGCACATGTCAAGGTGCACTGCTGTCAAAAAGTTGGCGTAAGCCACAAGAAAATGTACAATCCTTCGAGCCGGATTTGAACCAGCGACCTAAGGATTACAGCAATTTCACCTACAGTCCTCCGCTCTACCAACTGAGCTATCGAAGGATGACAAATGTAGTCAAACGCCATCACCTAGATGGTCAGAGGTTCGGCAGAAGCATATGTTCCCTTTAAGAAATGAATCTGCTGAGTTTGGTGGTGTCTTGGAGCTGCTGAGGATTGCCCCAGGTCTTCGTACGTTCAACTAATGCTCTATTCAAGCTAATGCTCTATTCCTAACAAAAAGTCTGAGCTACATACCCAGTGTAGATTGCAAGTAGTTGCATTTGGGAATAGACAAAAAGTGAGCCAGAGGAATAAAATCAATGCTGTTTAGCCCCTGTCACTGCCTTTCAATGTCTTTTTCTCTATCCCTGTTGGTCTAGTGGTTAGGATTCAAGTTCTTTTACCACCGTGGCCTGGGTTTGATTCCCGCTCAGGGAATGACTTGCTTTGGGGAAACACTAGGCATAAGTCAAAAACTTTGGCACAACTGCAGAAAAGTTATACTCTTCTGAGTCAGCAGACCTAAGGACTGTTGCAATCTGGAGAACTCTCTGCTGCTCTACCAACATTCCTATCAAAGGTCACGGGTGGTTGATTCCTTGATGAAATGGTCAACCTTGAAGATTTCTTCTCCTCAGGGAAAGATATTTTTTGTCAAGCACATGTCAAGGTGCACTGCTGTCAAAAAGTTGGCGTAAGCCACAAGAAAATGTACAATCCTTCAGGAGCCGGATTTGAACCAGTCACCTAAGGATTACAGCAATTTCACCTACAGTCCTCCGCTCTACCAACTGAGCTATCAAGGATGACAAATGTAGTCAAACGCCATCACCTAGATGGTCAGAGGTTCGGCAGAAGCATATGTTCCCTTTAAGAAATGAATCTGCTGAGTTTGGTGGTGTCTTGGAGCTGCTGAGGATTGCCCCCAGGTCTTCGTACGTTCAACTAATGCTCTATTCCTCTGAGCTACATCCCCTTAGATTGCAAGTAGTTGCATTTGGGAATAGACAAAAAGTGAGCCGAGGAATAAAATCGCTGTTTAGCCCCCTCACTGCGAAATGTCTTTTTCTCTCTCCCTGTTGGTCTAGTGGTTAGGATTCGGTTCTTTTACCACCGCAGCCTGGGTTTGATTCCCGCTCAGGGAATGACTTGCTTTTGGGGAAACACTAGGCATAAGTCAAAAACTTGGCACAACTGCAGAAAAAGTTATACTCTTCTGAGTCAGCGACCTAAGGACTGTTGCAATCTCGAGAACTCTCTGCTGCTCTACCAACATTCCTATCAAAGGTCAACAAGTGAAGATTTCTTCTCTCAGGGAAAGATCATTTTTGTCAAGCACATGTCAAGGTGCACTGCTGTCAAAAAGTTGGCGTAAGCCACAAGAAAATGTACAATCCTTCGAGCCGGATTTGAACCAGCGACCTAAGGATTACAGCAATTTCACCTACAGTCCTCCGCTCTACCAACTGAGCTATCGAAGGATGACAAATGTAGTCAAACGCCATCACCTAGATGGTCAGAGGTTCGGCAGAAGCATATGTTCCCTTTAAGAAATGAATCTGCTGAGTTTGGTGGTGTCTTGGAGCTGCTGAGGATTGCCCCCAGGTCTTCGTACGTTCAACTAATGCTCTATTCCTCTGAGCTACATCCCCTTAGATTGCAAGTAGTTGCATTTGGGAATAGACAAAAAGTGAGCCGAGGAATAAAATCGCTGTTTAGCCCCCTCACTGCGAAATGTCTTTTTCTCTCTCCCTGTTGGTCTAGTGGTTAGGATTCGGTTCTTTTACCACAGCAGCCTGGGTTTGATTCCCGCTCAGGGAATGACTTGCTTTTGGGGAAACACTAGGCATAAGTCAAAAACTTGGCACAACTGCAGAAAAAGTTATACTCTTCTGAGTCAGCGACCTAAGGACTGTTGCAATCTCGAGAACTCTCTGCTGCTCTACCAACATTCCTATCAAAGGTCAACAAGTGAAGATTTCTTCTCTCAGGGAAAGATATTTTTTTGTCAAGCACATGTCAAGGTGCACTGCTGTCAAAAAGTTGGCGTAAGCCACAAGAAAATGTACAATCCTTCGAGCCGGATTTGAACCAGCGACCTAAGGATTACAGCAATTTCACCTACAGTCCTCCGCTCTACCAACTGAGCTATCGAAGGATGACAAATGTAGTCAAACGCCATCACCTAGATGGTCAGAGGTTCGGCAGAAGCATATGTTCCCTTTAAGAAATGAATCTGCTGAGTTTGGTGGTGTCTTGGAGCTGCTGAGGATTGCCCCCAGGTCTTCGTACGTTCAACTAATGCTCTATTCCTCTGAGCTACATCCCCTTAGATTGCAAGTAGTTGCATTTGGGAATAGACAAAAAGTGAGCCGAGGAATAAAATCGCTGTTTAGCCCCCTCACTGCGAAATGTCTTTTTCTCTCTCCCTGTTGGTCTAGTGGTTAGGATTCGGTTCTTTTACCACCGCGGCCTGGGTTTGATTCCCGCTCAGGGAATGACTTGCTTTTGGGGAAACACTAGGCATAAGTCAAAAACTTGGCACAACTGCAGAAAAAGTTATACTCTTCTGAGTCAGCAACCTAAGGACTGTTGCAATCTCGAGAAGTCTCTGCTGCTCTACCAACATTCCTATCAAAGGTCAACAAGTGAAGATTTCTTCTCTCAGGGAAAGATATTTTTTGTCAAGCACAGGTCAAGGTGCACTGCTGTCAAAAAGTTGGCGTAAGCCACAAGAAAATTTACACTCCTTCGAGCCAGATTTGAACCAGCGACCTAAGGATTACAGCAATTTCACCTACAGTCCTCCGCTCTACCAACTGAGCTATCGAAGGGTGACAAATGTCAACAAATGCCATCACCTAGATGGTTAGAGGTTCGGCAGAAGCATATGTTCCCTTTAAGAAATGAATCTGCTGAGTTTGGTGGTGTCTTGGAGCTGCTGAGGATTGCCCCCAGGTCTTCGTACGTTCAACTAATGCTCTATTCTTCTGAGCTACATCCCCTTAGATTGCAAGTAGTTGCACTTGGGAATAGACAAAAAGTGAGCTGAGGAATAAAATCGCTGTTTAGCCCCCTCACTACGAAATGTATTTTTCTCTCTCCCTGTTGGTGTAGTGGTTAGGATTCGGTTCTTTTACCACCGCGGCCTGGGTTTGATTCCCGCTCAGGGAATGACTTGCTTTTGGGGAAACACTAGGCATAAGTCAAAAACTTGGCACAACTGCAGAAAAAGTTATACTCTTCTGAGTCAGCAACCTAAGGACTGTTGCAATCTCGAGAAGTCTCTGCTGCTCTACCAACATTCCTATCAAAGGTCAACAAGTGAAGATTTCTTCTCTCAGGGAAAGATATTTTTTGTCAAGCACATGTCAAGGTGCACTGCTGTCAAAAAGTTGGCGTAAGCCACAAGAAAATGTACAATCCTTCGAGCCGGATTTGAACCAGCGACCTAAGGATTACAGCAATTTCACCTACAGTCCTCCGCTCTACCAACTGAGCTATCGAAGGATGACAAATGTAGTCAAACGCCATCACCTAGATGGTCAGAGGTTCGGCAGAAGCATATGTTCCCTTTAAGAAATGAATCTGCTGGTCTTCGTACGTTCAACTAATGCTCTATTCCTCTGAGCTACATCCCCTTAGATTGCAAGTAGTTGCATTTGGGAATAGACAAAAAGTGAGCCGAGGAATAAAATCGCTGTTTAGCCCATTCACTGCGAAATGTCTTTTTCTCTCCCTGTTGGTCTAGTGGTTAGGATTCGGTTCTTTTACCACCGCAGCCTGGGTTTGATTCCCGCTCAGGGAATGACTTGCTTTTGGGGAAACACTAGGCATAAGTCAAAAACTTGGCACAACTGCAGAAAAAGTTATACTCTTCTGAGTCAGCGACCTAAGGACTGTTGCAATCTCGAGAACTCTCTGCTGCTCTACCAACATTCCTATCAAAGGTCAACAAGTGAAGATTTCTTCTCTCAGGGAAAGATATTTTTTGTCAAGCACATGTCAAGGTGCACTGCTGTCAAAAAGTTGGCGTAAGCCACAAGAAAATGTACAATTCTTCGAGCCGGATTTGAACCAGCGACCTAAGGATTACAGCAATTTCACCTACAGTCCTCCGCTATACCAACTGAGCTATCGAAGGATGACAAAAGTAGTCAAACGCCATCACCTAGATGGTCAGAGGTTCGGCAGAAGCATATGTTCCCTTTAAGAAATGAATCTTCGGGTCTTCGTACGTTCAACTAATGCTCTATTCCTCTGAGCTACATCCCCTTAGATTGCAAGTAGTTCCATTTGGGAATATACAAAAAGTTTGCAGAGAAATAAAATCGCTGTTTAGCCCCCTCACTGCGAAATGTCTTTTTCTCTCTCCCTGTTGGTCTAGTGGTTAGGATTCGGTTCTTTTACCACCGCAGCCTGGGTTTGATTCCCGCTCAGGGAATGACTTGCTTTTGGGGAAACACTAGGCAAAAGTCAAAAACTTGGCACAACTGCAGAAAAAGTTATACTCTTCTGAGTCAGCGACCTAAGGACTGTTGCAATCTCGAGAACTCTCTGCTGCTCTACCAACATTCCTATCAAAGGT
Organism: Oncorhynchus tshawytscha; assembly: GCF_018296145.1. Lineage (NCBI taxonomy): Eukaryota > Metazoa > Chordata > Actinopteri > Salmoniformes > Salmonidae > Oncorhynchus > Oncorhynchus tshawytscha. Next base: position 35,689,457 of record NC_056443.1, on the reverse strand, counting down.
CAAGGTGCACTGCTATCAAAAAGTTGGCGTAAGCCACAAGAAAAAGTACAATCCTTTGAGCCGGATTTGAACCAGCGACCTAAGGATTACAGCAATTTCACCTACAGTCCTCCGCTCTACCAACTGAGCTATCAAAGGGTGACAAATGTAGTCAAACGCCATCACCTAGATGGTCAGAGGTTCGGCAGAAGCATATGTTCCCTTTAAGAAATGAATCTGCTGAGTTTGGTGGTGTCTTGGAGCTGCTGAGGATTGCCCCCAGGTCTTCGTACGTTCAACTAATGCTCTATTCCTCTGAGCTACATCCCCTTAGATTGCAAGTAGTTGCATTTGGGAATAGACAAAAAGTGAGCCGAGGAATAAAATCGCTGTTTAGCCCCCTCACTGCGAAATGTCTTTTTCTCTCTCCCTGTTGGTCTAGTGGTTAGGATTCGGTTCTTTTACCACCGCGGCCTGGGTTTGATTCCCGCTCAGGGAATGACTTGCTTTTGGGGAAACACTAGGCATAAGTCAAAAACTTGGCACAACTGCAGAAAAAGTTATACTCTTCTGAGTCAGCGACCTAAGGACTGTTGCAATCTCGAGTGTGTCAAAAAAAGTTGGCGTAAGCCACAAGAAAAAGTACAATCCTTCGAGCCGGATTTGAACCAGCGACCTAAGGATTACAGCAATTTCACCTACAGTCCTCCGCTCTACCAACTGAGCTATCGAAGGGTGACAAATGTAGTCAAACGCCATTATCTAGATGGTCAGAGGTTTGGCAGAAGCATATGTTCCCTTTAAGAAATGAATCTGCTGAGTTTGGTGGTGTCTTGGAGCTGCTGAGGATTGCCCCCAGGTCTTCGTACGTTCAACTAATGCTCTATTCCTCTGAGCTACATCTCCTTAGATTGCAAGTTGTTGCATTTGGGAATAGACAAAAAGTGAGCCGAGGAATAAAATCGCTGTTTAGCCCCCTCACTGCCAAATGTCTTTTTCACTCTCCCTGTTGGTCTAGTGGTTAGGATTCGGTTCTTTTACCACCGTGGCCTGGGTTTGATTCCCGCTCAGGGAATGACTTGCTTTTGGGGAAACACTAGGCATAAGTCAAAAACTTGGCACAACTGCAGAAAAAGTTATACTCTTCTGAGTCAGCGACCTAGGGACGGTTGCAATCTCGAGAACTCTCTGCTGCTCTACCAACATTCCTATCAAAGGTCAACAAGTGAAGATTTCTTCTCTCAGGGAAAGATATTTTTTTGTCAAGCACATGTCAAGGTGCACTGCTGTCAAAAAGTTGGCGTAAGCCACAAGAAAATGTACAATCCTTCGAGCCGGATTTGAACCAGCGACCTAAGGATTACAGCAATTTCACCTACAGTCCTCCGCTCTACCAACTGAGCTATCAAGGGTGACAAATGTAGTCAAACGCCATCACCTAGATGGTCAGAGGTTCGGCAGAAGCATATGTTCCCTTTAAGAAATGAATCTGCTGAGTTTGGTGGTGTCTTGGAGCTGCTGAGGATTGCCCCCAGGTCTTCGTACGTTCAACTAATGCTCTATTCCTCTGAGCTACATCCCCTTAGATTGCAAGTAGTTGCATTTGGGAATAGACAAAAAGTGAGCCGAGGAATAAAATCGCTGTTTAGCCCCCTCACTGCGAAATGTCTTTTTCTCTCTCCCTGTTGGTCTAGTGGTTAGGATTCGGTTCTTTTACCACCGCAGCCTGGGTTTGATTCCCGCTCAGGGAATGACTTGCTTTTGGGGAAACACTAGGCATAAGTCAAAAACTTGGCACAACTGCAGAAAAAGTTATACTCTTCTGAGTCAGCGACCTAAGGACTGTTGCAATCTCGAGAACTCTCTGCTGCTCTACCAACATTCCTATCAAAGGTCAACAAGTGAAGATTTCTTCTCTCAGGGAAAGATATTTTTTTGTCAAGCACATGTCAAGGTGCACTGCTGTCAAAAAGTTGGCGTAAGCCACAAGAAAATGTACAATCCTTCGAGCCGGATTTGAACCAGCTACCTAAGGATTACAGCAATTTCACCTACAGTCCTCCGCTCTACCAACTGAGCTATCGAAGGATGACAAATGTAGTCAAACGCCATCACCTAGATGGTCAGAGGTTCGGCAGAAGCATATGTTCCCTTTAAGAAATTAATCTGCTGAGTTTGGTGGTTTCTTGGAGCTGCTGAGGATTGGTCTTCGTACGTTCAACGAATGCTCTATTCCTCTGAGCTACATCCCCTTAGATTGCAAGTAGTTGCATTTGGGAATATACAAAAAGTTTGCAGAGGAATAAAATCGCTGTTTAGCCCCCTCACTGCGAAATGTCTTTTTCTCTCTCCCTGTTGGTCTAGTGGTTAGGATTCGGTTCTTTTACCACCGCAGCCTGGGTTTGATTCCCGCTCAGGGAATGACTTGCTTTTGGGGAAACACTAGGCATAAGTCAAAAACTTGGCACAACTGCAGAAAAAGTTATACTCTTCTGAGTCAGCGACCTAAGGACTGTTGCAATCTCGAGAACTCTCTGCTGCTCTACCAACATTCCTATCAAAGGTCAACAAGTGAAGATTTCTTCTCTCAGGGAAAGATATTTTTTTGTCAAGCACATGTCAAGGTGCACTGCTGTCAAAAAGTTGGCGTAAGCCACAAGAAAATGTACAATCCTTCGAGCCGGATTTGAACCAGCGACCTAAGGATTACAGCAATTTCACCTACAGTCCTCCGCTCTACCAACTGAGCTATCGAAGGATGACAAATGTAGTCAAACGCCATCACCTAGATGGTCAGAGGTTCGGCAGAAGCATATGTTCCCTTTAAGAAATGAATCTGCTGAGTTTGGTGGTGTCTTGGAGCTGCTGAGGATTGCCCCCAGGTCTTCGTACGTTCAACTAATGCTCTATTCCTCTGAGCTACATCCCCTTAGATTGCAAGTAGTTGCATTTGGGAATAGACAAAAAGTGAGCCGAGGAATAAAATCGCTGTTTAGCCCCCTCACTGCGAAATGTCTTTTTCTCTCTCCCTGTTGGTCTAGTGGTTAGGATTCGGTTCTTTTACCACCGCGGCCTGGGTTTGATTCCCGCTCAGGGAATGACTTGCTTTTGGGGAAACACTAGGCATAAGTCAAAAACTTGGCACAACTGCAGAAAAAGTTATACTCTTCTGAGTCAGCGACCTAAGGACTGTTGCAATCTCGAGAACTCTCTGCTGCTCTACCAACATTCCTATCAAAGGTCAACAAGTGAAGATTTCTTCTCTCAGGGAAAGATATTTTTTTGTCAAGCACATGTCAAGGTGCACTGCTGTCAAAAAGTTGGCGTAAGCCACAAGAAAATGTACAATCCTTCGAGCCGGATTTGAACCAGCGACCTAAGGATTACAGCAATTTCACCTACAGTCCTCCGCTCTACCAACTGAGCTATCGAAGGATGACAAATGTAGTCAAACGCCATCACCTAGATGGTCAGAGGTTCGGCAGAAGCATATGTTCCCTTTAAGAAATGAATCTGCTGAGTTTGGTGGTGTCTTGGAGCTGCTGAGGATTGCCCCCAGGTCTTCGTACGTTCAACTAATGCTCTATTCCTCTGAGCTACATCCCCTTAGATTGCAAGTAGTTGCATTTGGGAATAGACAAAAAGTGAGCCGAGGAATAAAATCGCTGTTTAGCCCCCTCACTGCGAAATGTCTTTTTCTCTCTCCCTGTTGGTCTAGTGGTTAGGATTCGGTTCTTTTACCACCGCAGCCTGGGTTTGATTCCCGCTCAGGGAATGACTTGCTTTTGGGGAAACACTAGGCATAAGTCAAAAACTTGGCACAACTGCAGAAAAAGTTATACTCTTCTGAGTCAGCGACCTAAGGACTGTTGCAATCTCGAGAACTCTCTGCTGCTCTACCAACATTCCTATCAAAGGTCAACAAGTGAAGATTTCTTCTCTCAGGGAAAGATATTTTTTTGTCAAGCACATGTCAAGGTGCACTGCTGTCAAAAAGTTGCGTAAGCCACAAGAAAATGTACAATCCTTTGAGCCGGATTTGAACCAGCGACCTAAGGATTACAGCAATTTCACCTACAGTCCTCCGCTCTACCAACTGAGCTATCAAGGGGTGACAAATATAGTCAAACGCCATCACCTAGATGGTCAGAGGTTCGGCAGAAGCATATGTTCCCT